>NW_025206306.1:0-9852 GCF_004010195.1 Chiloscyllium plagiosum | reverse complement strand
AAAGATGTGCAGGTTAGGTGAATTGGCCATACTAAATTGCCCGTAGTGTTAGGTAAGGGGTAAATGTAGGGGTATGGGTGGGTTTCGCTTCGGCGGGTCGGTGTGGACTTGTTGGGCCGAAGGGCCTGTTTCCACACTGTAATCTAATCTAATCTAATCATTCCTGTAATGTGGCGACCACTGCTCGAAGCGTGGTTTCAACAAAGTCTTATAAAACTGCAACATGAAACCTTAAATTTTGTACATAATTCCATGACCAGTAAAGACAAGCACACCATGTGACTTATTTATAGCCCTAACTACTTGCATGGCCACTTTCACGGAGCGATTGACTTGAGCTACATGGCCCTTGCATACATCAATGCTGTAGAGGTTCCTGCCATTGACTGTATACATTTCATTAATGCTTGATCTCCCGAAGTGCAGCACCTCACAGTTATCCATAGTAAACTCCATCTGCCATTTCTCCGACCATGTGTGCAACTGATCTATATCGCCAGTATTCTTTGACATCCTTCTTTACTATCTATAGCTCCACTAATAATTTTCTCGTCTGCAAAATTATTTACCTACCTATCGACATTTCAATCGAAATCATTCATGTATATCAGTATTAACATAGGTCCCATTACATACTTTTTTGAAAACCATTAGTCACGGACTTCCGGCCTGACAAACCCCCTTCCATCATCACCTTCTGACTTATTTGGGCAACCCAATTGTTAATCCACGCGGCCAGGTCACCATGGATTCCATGCATCTTAATTTTCTGGATGAGTGTACAATGTGGGTTCTTGTCGAAAGCCATGCAAGCAAAATACTCTGCTCAATCCTTATCGAACATCTTTGTGACCTCCTTGGAAAAACAACACTCAAGTTAGCAAGGCATGGCCTGCGTTATCCATAGTAAACTCCATCTGCCATTTCTCCGACCATGTGTGCAACTGATCTATATCGCCAGTATTCTTTGACATCCTTCTTTACTATCTATAACTCCACTAATAATTTTCTCGTCTGCAAAAATATTTACCTACCTATCGACATTTCAATCCAAATCATTCATGTATATCAGTATTAACAAAGGTCCCATTACATACTTTTTTGAAAACCATTAGTTACGGACCTCCGGCCTGACAAACCCCCTTCCATCATCACCTTCTGACTTATTTGGGCAACCCAATTGTTAATCCACGCGGCCTGGTCACCATGGATTCCATGCATCTTAATTTTCTGGATGAGTGTACAATGTGGGTTCTTGTCGAAAGCCATGCAAGCAAAATACTCTGCTCAACCCTTATCGAACATCTTTGTGACCTCCTTGGAAAAACAACACTCAAGTTAGCAAGGCATGGCCTGCACTGCACAAAGCCATGATGACTGTCCCTATTTAGGCCATGCTTTTCCAAATGTGATAAATCCTAACCCAAAAAATTCTCTCCAATAGCTTCTAAATCACCACCGACGTGAGACTCACTGGCCTATAATTTCCTAGATTATTCCTATTTGCTTTCTTGACTAGAGGGAAAACGTTAGCTACTCGCCAGTCCTCTGGGATCTCATAAGTGCTTAGCGAGGACACAAAGCTCTTCGTCAAAGCCACAACAATCTCCTCTCTTCCTTCTCTGAATAAATTGGGGTAGATACCATCAGACGCTGGGAATTTATGCACCTCAATGCTCTTCAAGTAAACCAATAGCACTTCCTTCTTGATCTCAAAACGCTAGAGCATATTAGGATACACAATATATATCTCATTACCCTTCATGTGGTTTTACTGGGTGCATGCAGATGTAAAAGATTCATTTGGTTCTCACCAAACCATTCTCTACCTCCTAGCACACGCTCCATCCATTATCCCTCTGTGGTCTTACTATCTTCCAGGTTATCCGTCTGTTTTTAATACATGTGTGGAATGCTTTGGGATTTTATTTAGTCCTACTTGTCAAGGATAATTCATGGCTTCTTCTTACTCTCCTCATTCCCTGCTTGAGTATCTTCCTGTTTTCCTTCAAATCTTCAAGTTTAGTTTCCTAAAACTTATATATGCTTCTTTTTCCCTTTTGACCAAATTCACAAACTCTCTCAATATCCAAGTGTCCCTTACCTTGCCATCCTTGTCCGTCTTCCTTACTGGAACATGACGGTCATAAATTCTCACCACCAGGTCTTTAAACGGGTCCAACATGTGAAATGTTGTCTTTCCAGATAGCTGCTGATTCCAATTAACACTCCCCAGCTCCTGCATAATTCTGACGTAATTTGCATTCCGCCAATTTCGCAACTTCCCGATTTTCCTGACTTACCATTGTTCATACCTACATTAAAACTTAAGGAGTTGTGATCACTGCTTTCAAAATGCTCTCCCACTAAAGGATAAGTCACCTGGCAAGGATCATTAGCCAAAACAAATTCCAGTATGGACCCTCTTCCAGTTGGACGATCCACATACTGTTTCAAGAAACCACCCCCGCACCCCACCCAACTTATATGCACTTAACAAATTCCGACCTGTCAAAGCATCTTGCCCTAAGGGAATCCAAATTACTATTGGGGAAGGTAAAGTCACTCACAAACGGTTACAATCATTTTATAATGCATCTTGCCATAATTTGCCCACATATTTCTTTCTTCATTGTCTCATTGGCTGTTGAAGCTCCAACATTATAATCCTATCAAAGTAATTGCAACTACCTTATTTTTGAGCTCTACCCACTTTCCCCCAGTGGATTACCCCTTCAGCATGTCGTCTCTGAGTACAGTTACCACATTCTGTCTGATTAGGAATGCAACTCCTCCACCTCTTTTACCTTCTTCTCTTTCTCTTCTAACGCAAGGAAAATCTGGAGCCAGTCCGGCCCCTCTCTCAAACAATTCTCTGTAGTGGGCAAAGCATCATGGTACCTTATAGAGATCCAGGTTGTAAGTTCATCTGCCTTACCTATAATACTCCTTGAATTGAAATAAACATATGTTAGCTCGTATGTATCATTGTGTTCATTGACATGCCTGTGCCTGTTATTTCTTTCAGATTTACTGGTCATAGCTTCTACCCTCTCCTCAATCTCTCCATTGTTCTCCTTCCGTTCTGCTTGCAACTGCTGCTGCTCTAGTTTAAACCCTCCCGTGTGGCACGAGCGAACATTTCTGCGAGGATATTGGTTCCCCTCCAGTTTGGGGCAACCTGTCCCTCTTGTATTGTTTACCCCGGCACCAGAAGAGGTCCAAGAACCTGCATCAGTTGCTGAGCCATATATTTATCTCGCCTATCTTTCTCTTCCTTGCCTCACTGGCACGTGACACTGGAAGTAATACAGAAATTAATGTTCTCGAGGCTCTGCTTTTCAGGCTCTTTCATAACACCCTCTCCCCACTCCGCTGGATATATATTGTCTCCATATAGAACTCCAAATCTACAGCACTTTATCACTTACCTGCTCTACTTCTGCATGTATCTGACCAACAGAAATATCTTTAACCCTAATCCGCTCTGTCTTTACATGTCATGCCAGCAGAACAATACTCTGGTTATCATTGATCTGTTCTGTAACTCAATTTCAACTGCATTTAATTCATGTTGATGTGCTCTTTCCTCGACTCGATTCTGGAGTCTCACAACTGTAGTTGTTACTGACCTAAGTTTTGCCCACAAGTGGCTCCAGACCCTCAGTGATCTATTCTGTTTCTACATCTGAATCCGGACTCACAGCACTGTGGCTTTCAGCGACCTGTTCCATCTCTCACAGTGATTCCTTACCCACAGCACTGTGGTTACCGCTGATCTTCTGTGTCCTATGGTATTGTGATTAAAATTAACTTGTTCTGTCTCCACATGTTCATCAACACCCACAGCATTGTGGTTACCATCGACGTGCTGTCACAACATGAGACTGTACATCCACTTTATTGACCAGTGACGTGCTCTGTATTCGCATGTAAATGCTGACCCAAAACACTGTGATTCCCACTGACATGTTGTGTCTCAATATGTGCATCCAGACCAACAGCTTACCGCCATCCTTCTGTGTGAATCCACCCGCTACTCTGTGGTTGCTGCTGACCTGCCCTGTGTCTGCAAGAAGCTTGGGGAAAAAGCACTGTGGTTTTCCTTGACCTACTATGTCTCCAGTTAGATTTCCACATCCACAGCCCTGTGGTTACCCTGACGTGCGCTGTCTCACCTTATGACTCAAGACTTAGAGTACTGCAGTTAGCACATATCTGTTCTGCAACTGCAGTGATTCTTGGCCAACAATACTGCGGTTTCCCTGATCTGCTTTTTCTCTGTACGGTTCCAGATCCACAGCACTGTGGTTCTCAGTGACCTGCCTGGCTGTGCACGTAACTCCAGACCCACAACATTGTGGTGAGCACTGACCTTATCTTTCTCCACAACTGACACCCAAATCTCAACGCTTTTGCTGCCACTGGCGTGCTCCGTCTCGCCATGTAACTCCTGGCCAACTGTGCAGTGGGTATAACTGGCCTGGACTATCTGGACGTTAAGCTCCCACTCCACGGTACTGTGGTTATCACAGAACTGTTCTGTATTCATAGGCGATTTTAGATCCACAGCAGTCTGGTTATCATTGACCTGCTGTGTCTGTACATGTAACTCCAATCCCACAGCACTAGTGTTCCGACTGACGTGCTCTGTCTCGACATTTGACATACAACGACAGCACTGTAGCTACCATTAACTTGGTCTGTATCTGCATGTGACTC
Source organism: Chiloscyllium plagiosum (assembly GCF_004010195.1). Lineage (NCBI taxonomy): Eukaryota > Metazoa > Chordata > Chondrichthyes > Orectolobiformes > Hemiscylliidae > Chiloscyllium > Chiloscyllium plagiosum. The sequence goes on along the minus strand of NW_025206306.1, from coordinate 5,130 downwards.
CAGAACCATAGCACTATGATTTCGGCTGATCTGTTTTCTCTATATATGTGACTACAGCACTATTGTTACCACCTGCGTGGTCTGGGTCCACTTGTGAATCCAGACATATAATATGGTGGCTACCATTGACCTACTCGGGCTATACTTTGTGACTCCATGTAAAAGCAATGTGGGTACACATTGACCTGGTCATTCATGCAATTGAATCTGTAAGAACAGCATTGTGAGTACCACCGACCTGCTGTGTCCCTACGTTTATCGGCAAACCCGCAATGCTATTCTTGATCATGACCTGGTCTGCTTCGACACGTTACACTAGATCTACTTCACTGTTGTTGTCACTAACCTGAAAATGGAATGTTGACGTTTCTTTCAAATGGAATAGAGTTCATCATGCCCTCAGGCAGCACATTACATTCTGAACTAACTATTCCTCCCATGAAACTAATTCATTTTGGTCTTAGACACGTCTCATATAAGGAAGGGAGTTTCATAATATACTCCTCTCATAACTTCCCATTCCATAATCAGATTCCCCCTGAGTATTTTGTGCTCCAAGGAGAACAATCCAGCCTGTCCAGTCACTCATCATAGCTGAGAATTTCCATTCCAGGTAACGTCCTGGAGAATCTCCTTTAATATCTCTTCAATGCAATCACGTCCTTCCAATAATGTGGCAAGCAGAATTGCACTCAGTATTCTACCTATGGCTGATTCAATGATTTGTGAAGTCGCAACAAGACATCCTTGTTCCACATTTGTAAGGACTAATAAGGGAAAGTATTCCGTAAGCCTTTTGAATAACATTGTCGACATGTGCTCACATTTTTGGAAATTTATTAACTTGCACATCAAGATCCCTTCAAGACTCCCTGAGGACATATAATATACTGTTCATATCCTTCCCATTAAACTTCCAAAATGCATCAAATCACACTTATGGGGATTAAATTTCTTCGGGCATTGTTCTGCCCAATTTAACAGATTAGCATTACCAAACAGGCGACTGAGACCATTTTCCTCATTATCACCAACATCACCAACATCACCAAATTTCGAGTTATTTGCAAACTTACTAATTACACCTTTTACTTTCTCATCTAAGTTGTGCATGTATAGTCCATAAGCAAGAAATAGACGTTCATTATTTCAAATTACGGTGGTGCCCATTTAAAACAGTGATGATGAAGGATTACTTTCCTTTCAGGAGGTTATGAGTCTTGGAAATTCCCTTCCTCAAAAGGCAGTGGGCAAGTAGTTTAAACATTGCTTTTAGGCAGACGACGATACATTATTGATAACTGAGAGGCGAAAGATTATCAAGGGATATGTAGGAAAGCAGTATTGTGGATAAAAATGAAACAGCCACGATCTTCCTTAATAGAAATTGAAAGAACTGCGGATGCTGTAAATCAGAAACAAAAAAGAAGAAATTGCCGGAAAAGTTCAGCAGGTCTGGCAGCATTTGTGGAGACAAATCAGAGTGAAACTTTCCGGTTGAGCGATCCTTCCTCAGAGCTGAGGCGCTTTTCCTAGTTCTGGCGAAGGACAATTTAAAACTAAAAGATTGCTCTGATTTCTCTCCACAGATATTGTCAGACCTGATGAGCTTTGCGAGCAGTTTATATTGTTCTCGCAAAATCGAATAGTTGAGTGGCCTACTCCTGTTCCTATTTCATCTGTTTGGCGAACTCCTAGCTGCCTGCCGTACCAATGCATGACGAATGCAATTTGGAAATTCCTTATTTGCTTTCTGCCTACTCAATGGTTAGTTCACCTCCTGAAGACCTCCAAGCCTGTAGACATTTCCATTTGTGTTTGATCAATGAGGAGAATAAGTGATGTGACAAATGTTCTTTCGGTTGTAGGCCAGAAAGCAGCACATGCTTTGTCTGTTGCTCCATCCAAGTGCACCTGCCAATTTCCTTTCCAGTTTTTGAGATCAGGGAATGCTGCAATAGAGATTGCCAAACTGCCATTTGACTTGACCAACACGCTCCCCCTTTCCCTCAGGGAAGAATGTGTAATGAGCAAATGACATTGCTGCGGGCTGCTGTTTGTGTCCGTTAGAGCACACGATCAAAGAGGCTATGAGGTTATCGCCAATTCATTTCCAGACATTCTGCCTTTCAATTTCCAATTGCGTCCCCCCATTGGACTGAGCAGAGCAGCTGCTTTCAGCTCACTCAGTCCGTGCTACTCATAAACTTCCACACATGAAAAGGTCTGTCCACTACCTTCTCTGTTCCAAACAAAACACTCCGTTTTAATGCAGCCTCTCTCCGTGGCTAAACTGCTCCAGTGAATATAGCTGAGTACAGAACAACAGTCCCTTCTGCCAGCATGTCTGTAGAGACTAGTATTCCATTCTATAATAATCCCATCTGCCTGCACTACGTATCCCTGTGTGTTCTGCCTTTTCATCTCTATATCTAATTGCCTGGTAACCTTTGCTATTTCTGTAGAGACTAGTATTCCATTCTATAATAATCCCATCTGCCTGCACTACGTACATATCCCTGTGTGCTCTGCCTTTTCATCACTATATCTAATTGCCTGGTAACCTTTGCTATTGCATCCAATTCTACTAACTTCCTGACAATGTATTCTAGACATCTATCACGCTCTCTGAAACAAAACTACTGTTTGCATGTATGTCATTGAAACTTAATCCCACTCACATTCAACCTATGCCAAGTACGATGTGACATTAACATACTAGGGAAAGGATTCTGGCTTAGTAACCTGTCTACAGCCCTTGGCGTTTTATGTACTTCCCTCAGATCGCCTCTCACCTACAAAGATCTAGCAAAAACAAACCAAATTTGTTCAACTACTCTTGGTAACTAATCGTCACTAATCCAAGAAACATCCTGGTAAACCTCTTTGCGAACCTGCCCAAAGCCTCATCATCCTTCCCACGGTGGGGTGACCAGAACCGCAAATGATCTTCCAGTTGTGGCCTCACCATCGGCCCACATGGCAGCTAAGTGTGAAGACCATCAATGCATCTTAACGATGTTCTGATAACTTCCTTCCTTCTTGTCACTGTGTTAAGAAATGAATCTGAAAGGGAAATGAGACATGGACAATTAATGTTTGCCATATCACATGTTTTATTCACGTAGCTTAGAAAACACTGCGTCAGTGATCGTTGGGTTGAAACCATCGACAGCAGCCTCGATTGAAGAAATGTCAGATCTTTCTAATCAGAAACTCAGCTCATTTCCGGCGTTCCATGTTGCCCTTTACTCCTCGATTTCAGAAACATACGCGACACACTTTTAAGAGTGGGCAGGCCCTCTTAAACTCATTGAAATACCCTTATCACATGTACGTCGCTACAGAAACTTCCTTCTAAAATATATGAAAACATTATCCCCAGTGGAGAGAATAAAAAGAAAAAAAAGGTTCGATCCTGTTAATAGTCAGACGCAATACGACAACCAGCTATCATCTGACTCAGGTACACAAAGCCAGAATAATACAGATTGCGACCTTTCTCTTCTAACCAGAAATTCCTGTGGTCATAACAGTGCGGGTTGCTTGAAGTATCTTCTAATAATTGTTAGTGGAGACCAGAACAGTGCGCAGTGCTCCACGTCTGACCAATACTGACGCATTCTCCTGACAACCCACAGTGTGTTCCCACTGTGAGGTATCTCGGAAGAGGGCTTGCGAAGATTTCAGGGAGTGAGAATGTGGCCGCAATTTGGACGGGCTTAAAAATTGACAGATTCACGCACCTGAAACTCTGTAACTTCCTTAGTCAGAGATTTGTTGGGATTAGGAATGCACTGTCTGGGAGATTGGTGAAGACAGATTCCATGTGAGATTTCAAAAGTCAGCTAGATATGGATTTCATATCAAGGAATTGAAATGGATTATCGTCGTAGTGCTGGCAAATGGGACTAGGTGGATAGCACTTTCCGGAGCCTGGACAAATGCAATGTTTAGAATGGTCTCCTCCTGAACTGTGCAGTTCTCTGAATGTTATGTGATGGTGAGTCCACTGGGTCTTGCTCAAGAAAGTATGTCCAAGACCGGGCTTGAAAGGGGTTAGTGTCAGAGAGAAGGTACCCGACCTCACAAAACTGGCATCTTGAGAAAAGTCCAAAAATGTCAGGCTAATTAATAAAGCCTCTAGCACAGAATGCCGACTTTGAGGAGCTTAGATTTCACAAAGGTTTTCACGTGCAGCTGCTTGCAGAGCACAGGCTAGAGGTTGGAAGGATTGTAGGCTGTTCAGCCAATCGAAATTGCTCTTGCATTTGGTAATTTGGAGGTGCTGGTGTTGGACTGGGGTGGACAGAGTTAAAAATCGCACGACTTCAGGTTAAAGTCCAACAGATCGATTAAGAAGTATAAGCTTTCGAAGCGCTGCTCCTTCATCGGGAAGCTGGTGGATCATAGGACACAACATTTATAGCAAAATATCAATATGTCACACTAATGCAATATATTAAACAAACATAGATTACTGTTAAGTCTTTCATCTTTTTGAACGGGACTGCAGGTTTTGATTCCTTTTACATGCAAATCTCAGGACTTCTTTCAAGTCACATTCCCGAGATAACTTATGAGTTGATATATAAAAAGTGATAACTCAGCGCAGACAATGAATGAAATGTTTGAGGTTCAAGTCTGTATTTATTCCAAACGTGAGTCAGACATGCTCTATTTCTAACGTAGCAATTTATAAAATGCCACATGGATGATACAACAGTATTGACTGCCTACGGCTTGTGTGTTTTTTGAACAAAATATAATTCATCTGCACATGCAATGCTGCAAATGCAAATTCGCTTCATAGACTTAAGGGTTTGTGCATGCCTGTGAGGGAGACTGAGAGCATGTGCGCACGCGTGTGTGTGTGTGTTGGAGGCAGCGGCACAGAGTGTGTGTGTTTGTGCATGCTTGATCGTGTATGTACCTGAATGTGATGGAGCATATGCTTGTGAGAGTGTGTGCACATACGTGTGAGTATGAGGTATGTGTGCGTGTGTTGGAGGCAGAGGAAGAGAGAGTGTGTGTTTTGTGCATGCTTGATCATGTGTGTGCCTGATTGTGACCGAGTATATGCTCGTGAGAGTGTGTGCACATGCGTATGACTATGAGGTGTGTGTGTGT
>NW_025206305.1:3503-11439 GCF_004010195.1 Chiloscyllium plagiosum | reverse complement strand
TTGAAGGGATATGGGCCAAATGCTGGCAAATGGGACTAGATTAATGTCAAATATCTGGTCTGTATTGAAGAGTTGGACCGAAGGGCCTGTTTCTGTGCTGTTTATCTCTATGACTCTCAGTTCTCATCCAAATACTTTTCAAAGGTTGTGAGTTTCCCACCTCAACTACATTGTCTCACAGCCCATTCCTCATTTCCACTATTCTCTGAGTGAAAACATTTTTCTTCAAAACCCTCTAAACCTCCTGTCTTTCATTTTGAAATTATGCTCCCTTGTTATTGGCAGTTCAACCAAGAAGAACAGCTGCTTTCTACCCTATGCCTGTCACAATCTTGTACACCATAGTCAGGTCTCCAATCATCCTTCTCTGAGCTAAAGAAAATAAAGCAAGCTTATCCAGCCTCTCTTCAGAGCCAAATTGCCACATCTCAGGCAACATCCTGGTCTATCTTCTCTGCACCCCTGCTGGTATAATCACATCTTTCGCATAAGACAGTGATCAGAACTGCACCCATTTCTCCAGCTGTGGCTGAACCAAAGTTTTGTAAAGTTCCTATATAACTTACTTTCTCTTATAAACTGTCATGACTGATAAAGACAAATGGGCTCAATGCCTTCTTAACTATCCTATTAATTTGGCCTGTCACCTTCAGGGATCTATGGACAAACACCATGGGAGCTCTGTTCCATTGAGTTCCCAAGTGCCATTCATTTGAGTACTTCTTGGTCTTGTTACTACTTCCAAAGTGCATCACCCCTCTCTTTTCATGGCTAAAATTCCATCTGCCACTGATCTGCCCATCTGACCAATCCGTTTATATTTTCCTGTTACCTAAGACCTTCTTCCTCACTGTCAACCACCTGACCAATCTGTGTCATTCACAACCTTATTGTTCTCCCCACATTTTCTTTATTTTCACATTTATTTATATCACAAACAATAAGGGACCCAGCATTGATCCCTATTCTACGGTTGAAGTTTGAAGATTTTTCTATAAGGCATTGTTAGAATTAATCTGTTTTCATTGGGTCCTTCTGAGCTTCGACCTTGATCTTTCACAGACATCTTTTCTGTAACATCCATCTGCTTGAAGCACGTGATTGAATGAACAGGTTGATAATCAGTCCAGCAGCCATTAGCTCTAGTTATTACACTGATGATACAGACATTTATATGATTCTGGCCACAATTGACCAGGTGCCAGTGTTTGCACCATGTGTGTAGCCTGATGTTTCATACTTGTCATTCTGACTGAACAAGGTATTGGTGACGATGTGCCAAGATCTGGAAACTTGGAAAGGAGAAGAATGTCATTGGAATTGACATTTCTAATTCCTTCCTTACAAATGTTTCTATTTCAGAGATTGGGATCTCTTCCAAATCTGGTGTTGAATATCTTTTCAACACTAGTGTTTATACTTTTATATGAAGAAAAAGCACACAATCAAGATACTCTAGTCTCAGGCATGAATATAAATACTGGCATGGACCTGTTAAACTGAATGGCTTGCTTCCATATTGAAACGTTCTATGAATTATAGCTTGAATCAGTAAGTGAAGGTAAGGATGGGAAAATTCTGATGTGTTAACAACAAGGATGCACAATTTAGGACTGGGGCATACCCTTCAGTTATCAACATGTTCAGAGAAATTACAGTGCTGATGAGGTCAGTGAAGTTGCCATCGAAGTTCTAGAAAGGGCCAAATACCTTGATGGAGTTAATGGCGAAGGCATCACCAAAGAAAAATGTGCTCTTCAATGTAAGAAGGAACCTGTATTCATACGGTCCCTGACCATATCTTTAGGACTTGCTGACACAATTTACATATTCTAAATTATTTTTTAAACTCGTCACTGCTACTATGTTGACAGACAGACCCTGCAATTTACATGGGTAAAATCTCACAAATAACAAAGAGATTAATGAATTGTTTTTGCTAGTGTTGGCTAAGGGAGAATACTGGCCAGACATCAGGAGAAGTGTTTGGTCTTCATCAGTTAGCATCACAATATCTTTTTTAATCATGCCAAAAGGCAGGTCACATTGTCCATATTAGAAAAAGACAGTTAGATTGCTGCTGTTTTGTGGTATTGTAATCAGAATCAATTTTAATGTGAATTACACAAAGTTTCATTCATTTATGGTATCAGTAAATAAATGGTTTAATGTTTAGTCTGTGCCTCTGACAAAGTGGCACCTACAGCGCTATGTGAATTAGTCAATTAGATTCATTCTGAAGTCCTGCTGTGGGGCTTGAGCTCCCTACCTCTCATTCAGGGAAAGGGAACCAGACACTGACGAAAACTGACATTCTGTGGATATGCTTTGCAAATCAAATGCAGCACCTGACTGTTTACAAAGATTGCACTGAGGTCTACACTGACGTAAATAAACTATATTACTTGTGATTGAGACAATAGATTAAGTCAGAACTTCTCCCTCCTCCCATTGTGGTGTCAATTCAGGACAGGATACAGTTCTATCACTCTTCAGTACCATATGTGAAGGAACAATATTCCCGTGTTAAATAATTATCCCAATGAGGATGCATTGCAATTTTCACGAGGGAATCCTGCTACTGCTAAGCCAACATCATAATGAAATTAATGACTGTATGGTCCAATTATAATCGCAGGTGAAATCCTTTCTATGCTGATAGGCGACAGTGTCACAAGTTGACTGCAGTAAATCCACGGTCCTGTTGCCTGCACGTGGCAGAACATTCATCTTGCATCTGTTAAATTCATAATAGACCCAAAGGGACAGAAACTTTCTCTGTTTTCCTCCCTTCCACATCAAACTTACTGTCATGTAATATTTCTGATGTCAAGAATCTCAACACTTTTCATTAGGAACACATCCTCTGGCCAGGATCAGTACATTGCTAATTACAAGTTAGCAGTCTGCCTTCAAATAATTGATGAATATATCTCTTTTTAAAACTCTGGTATGGATTAAAATGATATTTAACTTTTAGATTAATCCCCAAACTCCAGATTATAATCATTGCTGCCATTGTTAACAGGAGGCTGTGTTATCGTTCATCTGATTTTTCACAGAGATGGTGATGAAAATTAAAATTCTTCAGTTTAGGTGCCATTTTGTCATCATCTGCTGGCAGCTAGCACTTTCTTGACAGTGAACATTGGAGTAGAACGATGATAACATTATAGCACTGTTTTTCTAAATTGTAGTCACCACCCACAAGATTGCCAATTACCACCAGATACAAGGCAGGCCTTTTGAATGTGATGTTAACCTGAAGCCCCTGTTTTCTCTCTCAAGTGGATATAAAATATTTTGAAGCAAAGTAGAATAGTTAACATCCAAGTCCAGCCTTGGCCACTTCTTCAACTGCAAATAAGCATCAGTACAACAGATTGTCTGCTCATTATCACATTGTTTGTTGGAACTTGCTGTGTACAATTTGGCTGCCACTTTCCTTACATAACACGACTGACCACTTGAACTGGAATTGCAGTGAAAGAAATTTTTAAAAATATTTTAACATTACAGTGAAAAATGATTCAATGCAGCAATTTCACAGCCTCATGCTTGAATGAGATGGGAGTCAATCAAACTAGTGAGAGTGGGAGAACGGAAAACAGTCTGTGCCTGTAGATAATAAACTGCTGAAGGCATTGACTTGATGTCGGTTATTGTCCCAGTGGATTCAGCCTGCCAGTAACTGCTACATTCACCAAGATTTAAGAAGTTTGTGAATGTGTTACTTTACTGGCATGAACTGGAGATGCATCAATGTCTTTGCAAGAATACTCTGACATAATTCTTTGGTTTTGTTTTCTGTGGACAGCAGCTGAATTGAAAAGATTACATATGCTCACTGGCTTTTTTTAGAACTGACTCAGCAAATTGCAATTACAGCCAACCTGATTCTATACAAAGCTAGTCATTTACAGGAAGATGTTCACAAAGTCTGTCATTTAAGGAGTGGGGAGAACTGGGAGGTTAATGGCAAAACTGAACAGGGTTTAAGGTGGCAGTTTAAAGGTACAATACGGATTTTAAGAGGTATTTTTTAAAAAGTGAGCGAGGTGTAAGATGGCAGGAATTAGGCAAGGAGATCTGATTTGTTTTGATTTATTATTATTGTCACATATGCCAAGATACAGTGAAAAGTACTGTTTTGCATGTTATCCAGGCAAATCATGCCTTACATAAGTACATCAGGGTAATAGAACAGAATGCAGAATATAGTGTTACAGCTACAGAGAAGGTGCAGAGAAAGATCAATTTTAATACATGAGATGTCCGTTCAAAAGTCTGATAACAGCAGGGAAGAAGCTGTTCTTGAATCTGTTGGTACATGTTTCAAACGTATGTATCTTCGGCTTGATGGAAGAGCGTGGATGAGAGTATAATCATTGTGGACTGGGCTATATTCACAACTCTATAATTTCTTGTGATCTTGAGCACAGCAGTTGCTATACCAAGCTGTGATCCAGATAGGATGCTTTCTATGGTGCATCTGTAAAAACTGGTAAGACGAAATATTGAATTTCCTAAGCCTTCTAAGGAAGTAGAGGTGTTGGTGTGCTTTTTTGACAGTAGCATCAACGTGTATGAAATAACAATGCATGATGCAATATCTCCCAATTAAATATCTTATCATATTCAGTGTCCTCAGTGACAGATTTATAATATTTGTATTGCCATCGATACATTGGAAGTCAGATTCTCTGACTCTAATTACATCTTGACCAATAACTTGTTCCAGAGCACGGACAAAGAGCAGTGATAACATGGGACATTTCCATGTAATATTGAAGGACTGCTATATTATTCGGACTGCTGTCTTTGGAATAAGATGTTAAATTCATGCCCAATTTGTCCTGATAGACAAAAAAATCCATGATGCTATTTGTATAAGAGGAAGGTGTTCTCCCAAATGTCCTGACCAAGACTTATTCCTTCAACAATGCCATATAAATAGATTATCTCATCATTGTCATATTTGCTGCTTGTGGGATTTGTGTGCAAATTAACTGCTCTGTTTCCTCGATAACAAGAACTAGTCACATTACAATACTCGAGTCGTTGATTGACCAGACCACTGTATAGCTTGATCACTACTTCCTCTGATATCTATTTTAACACTTTCCTATGTCATTCAACATGTTATTAACTTTCTTGATTGCTGCTAAACATATATCAAACATTAAACTAATACTCCTTTGTCTCTTTAAGTTTCATCTTTGTTGTCATATGAACGCCAAAGTATGTGTAATTTCCATTTTTAATTCCTATGTGCATTACTTGTCTGCATTATATTCCATCCTCCATAATTTGACCTAGTTGCTTACTTTTAGCTTGTCTTACTCTCTAATTTTTGGGCTGCTTCCTCCAATTTCACTGTTTTGTCTAGTTTGGTGCTATCAACAATCTTACATTATGTTATGGAATCAAAGTAAAATATATGTCAATTAGAAAGAGTAGCAATTCAAATTCTGAACGCTAGGGTGGTGGCCTTCTCAGTTTCTCTGCCAAACCTGACATTACCCCACCTCAACAGGAACTGCTTTTTTTTAAAAACTCCTTAAATTTCTAATCCATACCCAAGTTTGAGCAGTATAGCTTCCAAGTGGAACTTTATCAAATGCATTTTTATGAAGTGGACATATGCAATCTTCTGGCTGCATATATTACTCCATGTACAACCGGTTGACGCTGAGCTGACAAAATTCACTTTACAGTTTTGTAGGATTTACAGTCAACCTGGCTATGACTTCCTATAATAAATGTAAACAATGGTTTTCTTTTAATGTTCTGAGATTATGGATGCTTCACCCTACTCTCCACACAAGCCAGTGGATACACTTCCATGCTTATGTGAATATAGTTGAAGTCAGTTCATGGGCCTGCTGGTAGGGACTATACTCTGTCGGGCTGTTAGCTTCTTAACTTATTGGGACTGCTGTCTTTGGAATGAGATGTTAAATTGATGTCCAATTTGTCCTGGTAGACAAAAAGAAATTTCATGATGCTATTTGTACGAAAGGATGGTGTTCTCCCCAGTGTCTTGACCAAGATTTATTCCTTTAACCACACCGTATAAGTAGATTATCTGTTCATATTTAGTGTTTGCGGGATCTGTGTGCAAATTAACTGCTCTGTTTCCTTGATGCCAAGAACTAGACACATTACAATACAGTCAGTTCTGCTATAACATGGTAGTTCTGTTCTCGTGCAGTCCCATGTTATAAGAAAAATCATGTAATAGCAGCACCATTTAACTAATGGGGCTGGAATCGCATTATAACTAATACATGCTTTAAAACTTCATGTTTTAGAAAGTGTTCCCAATTCATCAATCTTGTTATAGCAAATTCGTGTTAATGAAACCTGTTATAGCAGAATGACCTGTACTTGAGTCGCTGACTGACCAGACCACTGATCATATTCCTGGAGATTTCATAATATGATCTCATGTTCACATGCACTTTTTTTCCACTTTCCTGTCTTTGGAAACTCACAAATTAGAAAATGAATCTTTGTTATCTGATTTTCAGCCCTTTCTCTAATCATCTGTAATTCTTTTTAAATTAAGAAATTAGTGTTCACATAAAATGAAGAAAAAACACTTTTTTAATGCTATAGTTATTTTTCCTTGTAATTTTGTTTATAGTGTCCTGGAGATTCATTTTGAATTTTTGAAGATTCCAGTGCAATCATTGCTACTGGTCTCAGACCAATCACAGTGTATCACTGGCACTTAAATGGGTTTGATATAGAATAGCAATTAGTAAAATTAAAGAAAGCTTTCTGAGACTGACTGTCTGGAAGACGTGCATTTACTGGATTTTCTACTTGTGAGCTTTAGCGAATCCAGCAAGTCCAGGTCGGGGTTGCTGTTGGTTTTGCAAGACTGCATGTCAGGAACAAATGGCATTAACCTCAACATGACACAGCTTTAGAGCTTGGTGCCCTGGTCTTGACACAGTGAAGGCAGTCTTGGCATCCCTTTCCAAAATCTGTTCTGTTACTCTTGAACACAATACTGCATACAACAGTGGCTAGGGTGAACGTAACAAGAAGCCTAATTACATATTTGCTACATGTTCAAATATTCCTCTCCTTTATATATTGACACGGGACACTCAATAAGAGGAAGGTGATTTTTTTCATAAATTCATTTCACCTACAGTGCAAACAGACATGCAATAATGTGACGTGACCTTGCAGTCCTTTGTCCTATAATCATCCTTATTAATTATCTATTAATGACCCTTTGTGACACAACAAAAGCTTCTGAACATCTTAATCGCCAATAGCAAAGGTGGGAATGAAAAAATATGTATTGTGTGTTGTGTATAGTTTCAGAATTTGCCCGTACACTTCCACTTATATTGAAGATTTCCCACAACGACAGGGCAGAAGTAGGCGCAAATTTGCGAGGATGTTTGAGTATAATCTAGTTGTAGAGAATGGTTCCCAAGGTGAAGTATTCAACTGGAGCCTGTTTTTTGTACACTCACAAGCCTTCATGTACAACGATATACATTAAATATCAGATACCTCCAACATTTACAGCCTTTTTATAGGAGTGCAGAAGGTCTGGGTTCAAGTCCCACCAGCTCAAAAGATGTGCCATAACATCTGTACAGGTTGATTAAAAATATCTTCATATGAACACGGGTGAATCCAGTTAATACCCACTATCTGATGTCAATTAAACATCCAATTAATATACAATTAACAAGTCTGATTAAAATAACCAATAGAAACTCTCCCTTGATCTATCAGCTCAATTTGCTATTGTCTTGAGCTTGCCTAACTTGAACCTTTGGGTTAGATGTGGCTGGTAGGTAGCGTGCTTTGGGTAAGTCAAGTTATTGCAACAATTACAGGTGGAGTTGGGCTATGGGATGTTGCTGTGCCTTTGTCACAGCAAAGCTGGGCAATTTGGTGCAGC
>NW_025206305.1:0-3490 GCF_004010195.1 Chiloscyllium plagiosum | reverse complement strand
TGTGTCTGACATTGGGTATTCAGTATGGGACTGTGTGTGTGTGACTGACACTGGGTATTCAGAATGGGACGGTGTGTGTGAGTCTGACACTGGATATTCAGAATGGGACTGTATTTGTGTCTGACATTGGGTATTCAGTATGGGACTGTGTGTGTGTGACTGACACTGGGTATTCAGAATGGGACGGTGTGTGTGAGTCTGACACTGGATATTCAGAATGGGACTGTATTTGTGTCTGACATTGGGTATTCAGTATGGGACTGTGTGTGTGTGACTGACACTGGGTATTCAGAATGGGACGGTGTGTGTGAGTCTGACACTGGATATTCAGAATGGGACTGTATTTGTGTCTGACATTGGGTATTCAGTATGGGACTGTGTGTATTTGACACTGGGTGTTCAGTATGGGACTGTGTGTGTGTGTGTCTGACACTGGGTATTCGGTGTGGGACTGTGTGCGTCTTACACTGGTTATTCAGTATGAGACTGTGTGTGTCTGACATTGGGTATTCAGTATGGGACTGTGTGTGTCTGACACTGCGTATTCAGTATGGGACTGTGTGTGTGTGTCTGACACTGGGTAATCACTATGGGACTGTATGTGTGTCTCTGATCCTGGGTATTCAGAATTGGACTCTGTGTGTGTGTGTGTGTGTTTGTGTGTGTTTGTGTGTGTGTCTGACACTGGGTATTCAGAATGGGACTGTGTGTGTGTCTGAAACTGGGTATTCAGTATGGGCCTGTGTGTGTGTGTCTGACACTGGGTATTCAGAATGGGACGGTGTGTGTGAGTCTGACACTGGATATTCAGAATGGGACTGTATTTGTGTCTGACATTGGGTATTCAGTATGGGACTGTGTGTGTCTGACACTGGATATTCAGAATGGGACTGTGTGTGTCTGACACTGGATATTCGGTATGGGACTGTGTGTGTGTCCGACACTGGATATTCAGTATGGGACTGTGCATGTCTGACACTAGGTATTCTGAATGGGACTGTGTGTGTGTCTCTGACACTGGGTATTCAGTACAGGACTGTGTGTGTCTGACACTGGGTATTCAGTACAGGACTGTGTGTCTGACACTGGATATTCAGAATGGGACTGTGTGTGTGTCTGACACTGGGTATTCAGTACAGGACTGTGTGTGTCTGACACTGGGTATTCAGAATGGGGACTGTGGGTGTGTGTCTGATACTGGGTATTCAGTATGGGACTGTGTTTGTGTCTGACACTGGGTTTTCAGTATGGGACTGTGTGTGTCTGACACTGGATATTCACAATGGGACTGTGTGTGTGTCTGACACTGGGTATTCAGTACAGGACTGTGTGTGTCTGACACTGGGTATTCAGAATGGGACTGTGTGTGTGTGTCTGATACTGGGTATTCAGTATGGGCCTGTGTGTTTCTGTCTGACACTGGGTATTCAAAATGGGACTGTATGTGTTTGACACTAGGTATTCAGTATGGGACTGTGTGTGTGTGTCTGACACTGTGTATTCAGTATGGGACTGTGTGTGTGTCTCTGACACTGGGTATTCTGAATGGGACTGTGTGCGTGTGTCTGGCACTGGGTATTCAGTATTGGACTGTGTGTGTTTGACACTGGGTATTCAGTATGGGACTGTGTGTGTGTATGTGTGTGTCTGTCTGACATTGGGTATTCAGTATGGGACAGTGTGTGTGTGTGTGTCTGACACTGGGTATTCGGTATGGGACTGTGTGTGTCTTACACTGGTTATTCAGTATGGGACTGTGTGTGTCTGACACTGCGTATTCAGTACGGGGACTATGTGTGTGTGTGTCTGACACTGTGTATTCAGTATGGGACTGTGTGTGTGTGTCTGACACTGGGTATTCAGTATGGAACTGTGTGTGTCTGTCTGACACTGGGTATTCAGTATGGGACTGTGTGTGTGTCTCTGACACTGGGTATTCAGTATGCGACTGTGTATGTGTGTGTGTGTGTTTGTGTGTGTGTCTGACACCGGGTATTCAGTATGGCACTGTGTGTGTCTGTCTGACACTGGGTATTCAGTATGGGACTGTGTGTGTGTGTCTGAGACTGGGTATTCAGTATGGGACTATGTGTGTGTCTCTGACACTGGGTATTCAGTCTGGGACTGTGTGTGTCTGACACTGGGTATTCAGTATGGGACTGTGTGTGTGTGTATGTGTGTGTGTGTCTGACACTGGGTATTCAGAATGGGACTGTGTGTGTGTGTCTGACACTGGGTATTCAGAATGGGACTGTGTGTGTCTTACACTGGTTATTCAGTATGGGACTGTGTGTGTGTCTCTGACACTGGGTATTCAGCATGAGACTGTGTGTGTGTGCCTGACACTGGGTATTCAGTATGGGAGTGTGTGTGTCTGACACTGGGTATTCAGTATGGGACTGTGTGTGTCTCTGGAACTGAGATATGTTCTGCCTTGTCTGGGCAGCTTCCGGATGGTCTTTCCCCAGAAATCTAGTTTCAGTGTCTATGAAATTGTACTCATTATCATGCATTGAGGAGTCTGAATTCAAACAAACTGACCTTTGGAACAACTGGCTTGTTGGCTTGTTTTGTGGATGCTGGTTGTTGAGTCAGCAGGACATGTCTCTGGTTGGGAGAGGTACGGAGACTGGATAATGTAAATGGGGACTGGAGCAATCTTGACAATTTTGCAATTGTAAGTGGAGTGTCAGAGAGAAATTTTCCAGACTCCCTTTCACTTGGTTTGGCTTTTTCGTCTAATTGTCTTCCTCTCCCAGGTGACTGTCTTGGTTCTGGGTGAGGTCGCCTTGTCTGTAATGAATGCACAAAGCTTCACAATCATGTGGTACATGGCTGGACCAATCAGCTTTCTCATGCACATTTGTAGTTTGCATTCGATGAGGGGCCTGTGGCCCGCTGGAGCTCAGGGATCTCCCAAAAGTCCTTCACTGTTTGAAGGACAAGGTCCCTGCTTAGAATAGTGAACCCAATTAAATGTGTGGAAGAATCTGTCTTTACATTAATATCAGACAGGTTTAGGGGTTTTCAACCAGTGTGTCACAGTATGCAGCATGGTGGCTCAGTGGTTAGCACTGCTACCTCACAGTGCCAGGGACCCTGGTTCGATTCTAGCCTTGGGGGACTGTGTGGAGTTTGCACATTCTCCCCGTGGCTGCGCGGGTGTGCTCCGATTTCTTTCCACATTCCAAAGATGTGCAGGTCAGGTGAAGTGGCCAGGCTAAATTATCCATCGTGTTCAGGGATGTGTGGATTAGGTGTGTTCATCAGGGGAAATATAGGGGAATTGGTCTGGGTGGGATAATCTTCAGAGGGTTGGTGTGGACTTGTGGGCCAAATGGTGTGTTTCCACACTGTAGAGACTCTGTGATTCTAACAAGGTGAGAAGTGTACCACAAGACTATCAGGAAGCTGTGCTGCATTACCTCAGCATCAAGGCTGGTTCTGTGCTTCCGATCTCCTCTGGAGCCTGGCTGTCTATTATTGAAGG
>NW_025206304.1:11122-11438 GCF_004010195.1 Chiloscyllium plagiosum | reverse complement strand
CAGGCCGTTGCGAGCGGAAGAGAGTGGGGATGGTGTCACAGGCAGTTGCTAGGAGGACAGAGGATCTGTTCACAGGTCGTTGCGAGGGGAACATTGCAGGGATACGTTCACATGCCGTTACGAGGGGAACACAGTGTTGATGTGTTGACATTCATTGCCAGGGACCAGGGAAACTGCGGGGCCAGGGGCAGCTGATAGGAGAACATAGCGTGGATCGTTTCACATGGCATTGCTAGGGAACAGTTCAGGGACTGGTCACAGACAGTTTCCTGGAGAACAGATTGGGGATGTTGCCAAAAGTCGTTGGTAGTTGAAC
>NW_025206304.1:8116-9806 GCF_004010195.1 Chiloscyllium plagiosum | reverse complement strand
TCCATCCCTCCCAATGCAACAAGGACAGAACCCGCACTGTTCTCACCTTTCATCCCACAAACATTTGCATACAACGTATCACCCCCGCCACTTCCACCACCTCCAAACAGACACCCCCAACAGAGACATATTTCCCTCTCTTTCCCAGTATTCCAAAAAGATCATTTCATATACGACTCCCTCGTCAGGTCAACACCACCACCACCCCCAAAACAAGTCCACAATCCACTCCTGGCATATTTCCCTGCCACCAATGGAAGTACAAAACCTACACCCACACCAGTCCCTCCCAGTATTCCAAAAAGATCATTTCATATACGACTCCCTCGTCAGGTCAACACCACCACCACCCCCAAAACAAGTCCACAATCCACTCCTGGCATATTTCCCTGCCACCAATGGAAGTACAAAACCTACACCCACACCAGCCCCCTCACCTCCAACCCAGGCCGCATGGAATCCTTTAATAACCGTCAGACATTTACGTGTACCTCTATCAATGTCATTTATTACATCCGTTGCACCGGGTGTGGTCTCCTCTAATCAGGGAGACAGGATGCCTTCTTGTGGATCTATTCAGAGAATTCCTCTGGGAAGAAGCTGTTGTTAAGTGAACAGAGGGGAGGATGAAATAAAGGCTGTTGTTAGGAGTAAAGCTCAGGATCATGTTTAGAGATAGTTGCTAAGATAACAGATCATGCGTGTGTTTATAAACCTTTTCGAGAGAACCGAATGAGAATGGAGTTTGAGATCGTTGCTCGGGGAGTAGACAGAGGAAGGCTTCACAGGTCTAGGAGATCCGACTCTGTTTGCTGTTACAGACTGTTGCTAGAGGAAGATAAAGTGGATAGGGACAAAGGCCGTTGCGAGGGCATTGAAGTGGAGATGGGATCTCAGGCTTTTGCGAGGGATACAGAGAGGGCATGGGTGGACATTTGTTGCCAGGAGAAAAGCTTGCATATGTGTTCAGAGACATTTGCTGGGAGAACAGATTGCAGAGGCGGTTTGAAACCATTGCTAGGAAACAAAACGAAGATGGGGCGACAGGAAATTGTTCGGAGAACAAGGAGTGGTTGGGACATAAGTCATTCGTAGGATAACAGAGACGGAACGGTGTTGCAGGCTGTTGCTGTGGGAACGGAATGCGGATGTTTCACAATCTGTTGCTGCGACAGCCGGGTGGGGAAGGGTTCACAGCCCGTGGCTAGGAGAACAAGAAAGAGGATTGCTTCTCAGACGTTTGCGAAGGTGACAGAATGAGAATGGTTCAAAGGCCACTGGAAAAGAACAGATTGAGAATAGGTTCACAGGACGTTCCTCGGAGAACCGAGTGAAAATACGTTCACAGTAGATTGCTGGGGGAGCAGAGTGGGAATGGGGTCACAGACCATTGTTAGGGAGACAGAGTGACGTTGAGCAAAAGGTCATTGCTTGGGGAACAGAGCGGGGTTGCAGTTACAGGCCATTGCTGAGAGAACAGTCTGTGCATGTGTTCACAGGCCGTTCCCAGAAGAGCAAATCGGGGAATTGGTTCACAGACTGTTACTAAGACAACAGAATGGGGGTGGGTTCACAAGTCGTCGCAGCAGAACAGAGATGGGATGGGGTCACAGACAGTTACTGGGGAACAGAGTGGGGATTGAGTCACAGATCGTTGCTCGGGGAACAGAGCGGGTATTGGGTCATAGGC
>NW_025206304.1:0-6779 GCF_004010195.1 Chiloscyllium plagiosum | reverse complement strand
GGAGTTGTTCGGAATACAACATGGAAATGGTGTTCTCGGCCGCTGCCATGGAAACCAAGTGGGCATTGTGTCACAAGTCATTTTTGGAGAAACAGGGCAAGGATGTGGTTTGCGACAGATTTTAGGAGAACAGCGTGTGGCTGGGTTCACAGTTCATTAGTCGGATAACAATTGGTGGAATGGGCTGACAAGGCATTGTGAGGTGAACACAGTGGGGATGAGGACACGAGCCATTGGGAGGTCAAGAGAGTGGGGAAATATTACTGGCTGTTTCTATCGCGAAACAGCAGGGTTGGGGTGGCAGTCAATTGCTAAGAAATCACAACGAGGATGGGTTCATAGGCCGTTGCTTGTGGAAAAGAGTGTCAATGTAGTTACAAACCGTTGCTACGAGAACGCAATGTGAATTATTTTTCAGGCTGTTGCTAGGGCAAGAGTAGGGATGGGAATCACAGGCCGTTCCGAGGGAAACCGAGTGTCTAGGGGAACACAGTAGGATACAGGCAGTTGCTTGAGCAACAAAGTAGGAGTGGGTTCACAAGCGGTTTCCAGCGGAATCGAGTGGTGATTGAGACACATGCTATTGTCAGGAAAACAGAGTGATGATTGATTCAAAGATCGTTGCTTGGCGAACAGAGCGGAAATGAGTTCACAGGCTGATGCTTGGGATCAGATTGCAATGTGGTTGCACGCCATTGTCAGTGAAAGAGAGTGGGCTTTAATTACATGTTGTTACTAGGGGAACAGAGCAGGAATTCAGTTAGAGGTCGTTGCCAAGAGAACATTTTGTGAATGGGTTCACAGGACGTTGCTAGGGGAACCGAGTAAAAATGCGTTCACAAGATGTTGCTGGGGAGAAGAATGGGCATGGGATCACAGGCCATTGCTAGGGAAACAGAGTGAGATTGAGTCACAGGTCGTTGCTTGGGGAACAGAGCAGGGTTGCAGTTACAGGCCATTGCAGAGAGAACAGTCTGTGGATAGGTTCACAGGCTGTTCCCAGGAGACCAGTTCGGGGAATGGAGTCACAGGTCGTTGTTCAGACTACAGAGTGGGGTGGGGTCACAGGTAGCTGCTCATATGACAGTGTACACATGGTATCACAAGCTTTTTCTAAGGAAACAGAATGGGGATTGATTTACAGGTCGTCGACAGCAAAACAGAGCGCGGATGGGGATGCATGCAGTTGCGAGGAGAACAGAGTGGGGCCGGGTTCGCAGGTAACAGTCGGGGGGATGGATTCACTGGCCATTGCGAGGGGATAAAAGTGAGCATGAGGTCACAGGTCATTGCCAGGGAAACAGGGCAGGAGTGTGGTTACAGGAAGTTACAGAGAGAACAGATTGAGAAGGAGTTTACAACCCGTTGCTCGGGGAAACCCGTGAAAATTAGTTCATAGGATGTTGTTGGGGAGCAGAGTGGGTATGGGATCACAGGCCATTGCTCGGGAAACAGAGTAGAGAATTGAGTCACAGGTCGTTGCTAGGAAAGCATAACAGGTATGCAGTTAGAGGGTGTTGACTAAGAAAACAGTCTGTGGATGGGTTCGCTGGCTGTTCTGAGGAGACCAATCGGCGGAATGGTTTCACAGGACGTTGCGAGGACAACAGAATCGGGATGGGTTCACAGGCAGTTGCTGTACACATGGAGTGAATGGTGTCCTAGCACATTTGTAAGGAAATTGATTGTGCATTGTGTCGCAGCTTGCTGAAAAGTACAGCAAAGTGGGGATGGGGTGACAGGCAATTTGGAGGACAACAGTTGGGTGTATGGATTCACAGGTCATTGCTTGGAAGACTGTCGGGGGGTTAGGTTCGAATATCGTTGTGAGTGGAACAGAGTCGAGATGGGGTCATAGGCCATTGCTTGGAAAACAGAGTGGGGATTCAGTTACAGGGGATAGGGGAACAGAGCAGGGAAGCGGTTACAAACCATTGCTTAGTGAACTGTCTGGGGATCGGTTCACAGGCCTTTGCAAGGACAAGAGAGTGGGAATGGATTCACCGACACTTGTTTATACAGCAGTGTGGGGTTGGATTTCCCTGGCTATTGCAAGGGAAGCAGAGTGGTCATAGATAGCACAGTGGAGCGGCATGGGGTTACAGGCCATTACAAGGAGAACAGAGTGGGTCAGGGTTCTCAGGCTCAGCTCACAGTCGGAGGATGGGGGCTGCAGGTCGTTTCGAGATAAACGGAGTGTGGATGGGGACAGACGCTGGGAGAACGGAATGGGGAAGCATTAACAGGCTCTTGCTTGGGAAATAAAATGGAAATGGGCCATCAGGCAGTTGCTCAAGGGACCAAGAAGGAAAGCGTTCAAAGACCATTTTCCGTCAGCAGAGTTGGGAACACGGTGACAGGCCGTTGTTGCGAGAAAAGAGTGGCGATGGAAGCAGACATATTATTCAAAGGACCTGAGAGGGATTGGTACACAAGCAGCTGCTTGTGGAACAGTGTGAGAAAAGGGTAACAGGCCATTGCGAGGAGAACAGAGTTGGGATGGGTTCACATTCCATTGCTACTGGAACAGGTCATTGCAAGGACAATAGAACATAATGGGTTCACACACCGTTGTTACGAGAATAGTGCGGGGATGGCTTCAAAGCCCGTAGTTCACGCAACCGGGTGGGACTGTTGAGAGGATAACAAAGTGGGCATAGGGTTACAGGCCTTTGCTGGGAGAAAAGGGGGAATGGGTTCACAACACGTTGCTCAGGGAACTGAATGGATAACAAGTCACAGGCAATCTGTCGGGCTACAAGTGTTCGAGACAAGTGTGGGGATGGGTTCATAGCACATTGCCAGGAAAATAGATTTGGGATGAGTTCACAACAAGTTGCTCGGGGAACAGAGTGGGGTATGTTTACAGTACGTTGCCAAGATAACACTTTGATGATGGGATCACGGTCATTTGCTCGGAGAAGAGAGTGGGAATGTATTCACCGGCAGTTCCTGGTGAAACAGAAAGAGGATGGCGTCACGGGTCGTTGCTTAGAGAACAGAGCAGAGCTGCAGTCATAGACGGCTGCTCTGAAAGCAGAGCGGGGATGGGATCACAGGCCTTTGCTGGGAGAAAAGGGGGAATGGGTTCACAACACGTTGCTCAGGGAACTGAATGGATAACAAGTCACAGGCAATCTGTCGGGGTACAAGTGTTCGAGACAAGTGTGGGGATGGGTTCATAGCACATTGCCAGGAAAATAGATTTGGGATGAGTTCACAACAAGTTGCTCGGGGAACAGAGTGGGGTATGTTTACAGTACGTTGCCAAGATAACACTTTGATGATGGGATCACGGTCATTTGCTCGGAGAAGAGAGTGGGAATGTATTCACCGGCAGTTCCTGGTGAAACAGAAAGAGGATGGCGTCACGGGTCGTTGCTCAGACAACAGAGCGGAGATGGCGGTCATAGGCCGCTGCTCTGAAAGTAGAGTGGGGATGGGATCACAGGTTGTTTTCAGAAGATTATTGTGGGGATGGGGGCACAGGCCGTTGCTAGAGAAGCAGAGTGGGGAAGGGTTCACAGGTTGTTTCCAGGACAACAAAGTGGGGATGAGGGCAAAGGCCGTTGCCAGCGGAATAACGTGGGGATGGGATCACAGGCCAAAGCAAGGTGAAAAGAGTGGGGATGTTTTGACAGACTGTTGCTTGGAATACACAGTGTTGATCATCCTCAGGCAGTTTCGAGGGAAATAGTGTGTGGATGACGTCACCGCTTATTGCTACTGGCAGAGAGCGGGGATCGGTTCATGGTCTATTGCAACGAGAAAAATTTGAGAATGTATTCACAAGACATTGCTGGGAAAACAAAGTGGGATCTCTTTATGGGCTGTTGCTGGGCAAACAGATCAGGGATGGGTTCACAGGTGTTTGCTATGGCAACAATACGAGGATCAATTGGAATGGTTTCTTGGGCTGCTGCTTCCGTGGAAAGAGACTGAGGATGGAGGTCAGACGCTGTTAATGTAAGACCAGTGGATGGGTTCGGATGCCATTGTTAGGGGAACAGACTCATCATAGGTTCATTCAGGAGGCAGAGGCTGTGACCGATATGAGTTGCAGGGAAACAGTTACTCCGATGCACGAAGAAAGCTGAGTAACTGTTCGAGGAGGGAAAAGAAAAACAGTCAGTGGCGGGATCCCCTGTGACAATTCCTCTGAAAAACAAATATACCGTTTTAATCAGTGTTGGAGTTGGGGCGAACCACTTACCAGTGGTATGCAGCGGAGTGCAAGTCTCTCGCACAGAGTCTGTCCCTGCTGCACAGAAGGGAATGAGGTAAAGTGAGAGTGTTTCCATTGGGAACGCAACAGTTAGAGGGTCACATAGACGGTTTGTTGGGAACTAACTAGACTCACGTTTGTTGTGTTGCCTCTCAGGTGCCAGGGTCCGTTATGTCTCAGATCGTGTCTTTGGGGCCTTGAAGGTAGAGGGTGATCAGCCCTTAGTCGTAGTCCACGTAGGTACCAACGACACGGGTAGAAAGAGGGATAGGAATGTAAGGCAAGATTTCAGGGAGCTCAGTAGAAGCTGAGAGCCAAAACAAACAGCTATTATTTCTGGATTGTTACCAGGCAAGGATTAGGGCGAGATATGAGCTGAACATGTGGCTGCAGGGATGGTGAAGGATGGTGGTTTCAGGAATTTGGATAATTGGGGCTCAATCTGTGGAAGGCGGGACCTCTCCAACAGGATGGGCTTTATTTGAACCAGATGGGTACTAATCTCTTGGGTAATAAATTTGCTTGTTGCTATTCGGGTGGGTTTAAACTAACTCAGCAAAGCGATGGGAAGCTGAGATGTAGTTCCAGTGCACAGGAGGATGAGAGTCGGGTGGGGACGGACAGGATTTGGCGGTCACAGGGATGTGAAGGCAGACAGCAAGCTGGTTTGGGGTGTGTGTGCTTCAACGCCAGAAGTATCTGAAGTAAGGTAGTTGAGCTTGCAACATCAACAGGTACCTGGGACTTCTATGTGCGGCAATTTCGGAGAAATGAATTGAGCTGGGTCATGAATGGATGTTCCAGGTTATGAAGCTTAGATTTTTCATTAAGAAAGACAAGTCTGTCAAAGAGGGAGAATTTTGGCCTTCTTAGTAAAGGAAATTATAAAGTTGGCTGAAAGGACTTCTGACGAGGACACGTCTACTGAGGGAGATTTTATATAGGCCTCGACAGCGTTCCAGGGAGGTGGAGGAGAGGATTGGCAAACTTATTCTGTTTAGGAGTGAAAGGGAAGAGTGATCATTCTGGGGACTTTAACTTCCCCAACATTGACTTGAAATGCTACAACTTTAGTATGTCGGGTCGATCAGTTCTATCCCATATGTGCAGAAGGGTTTGTTGGCACTGTCTGTCGGAGGACCGACAAGAGGGGAGGCCACATTGGATTTGGTGCTTTGTAATGAACCAGACCAGTTGTTGATTTAGTGGTAGGTGAGTAATTTAAGACCAGTGAGCCTGAAATGTTTACTAAGAACATTTTTGGAAAGGATTATAAAAGACAGGATTTATAATTATCCATCAAGCAATAATTTGATTGCAGATTTTCAACATGGTTTCGTCAAGTGCAGGTCATATCTCACAAACCTCATTGAGTTTACTGAAAGGGTGACCAAGCATGTGGATGAGGGTAGGGCAGTCGATGTGCTGTACATGAACTTCAGCAAAGCTTTGATAAGGTTCCACATGGTACGCTGTTGAAGAGGCATGGGATTGAGGGTGATTTAGCAGTTTAGATTAGAAACTGGCTTTCTGAAAGAAGGCAGGGAATGGTGGTTTATGGAAAATATTCAGCCTGGATTCCGGTTCCTAGTGGTGTGCCACAAGGATCCGTTTTGAGAACACTGCTGTTTGTGATTTTTGTAAATGACTTAGACGCAGGCGTAGGTGGATGACTTCATAAGTTTACAGATGACAGGAAATTCAGTGCAGTAGTGGACAGTATCGAAGAATGTTATAGGTTGCAGGGGGGCTTGGAAAACTTCAAAATTGGACTGCGTGTTGGCAAATGGAGTTCAATGCAGCAAATAGTGAGGTCTTTCACTTTGGGAAGAGTAACAGAAAGGCAGAATAGTGTGTCAATGGAACGATTCTTGGTAGTGTGGTTGTGCAGACGGATCTTGGAGTCCATGTTGATAGATCCCTGAAAGTTGCCTCCCAGTTTGCTGGTGCTGTTAAGAAGGCAGACGGTGTGTTAGGTTTTATTGATGGAGGGATTGATTTCCGGAGTTGTATTGTCATGCTGCAACGATACAAAACGCCATTGCGGCCACATTTGAAATATTGTGTATAGTTCTGCTCGCCACATTACAGGAAGAACGTGAAAGCATTGGTGAAGGTGCAGAGCTGAATTACAAGAATGTTTTCCTGGACTGGAGGGAATGTCTTATTTGAAAAGGCTGAGAGACTTGGGTCTGTTCTCAATGGAAAGTAGAATGCGAAGAGTGTGTGAAAGAGACATACAAGATGATCAGACGATTGGATAGGGTAGACAGTGAAAGTTTTCTTCCTAACATGATGAACGTCAGCTTGTACGAGGTCACATAACTACAACTTGAGGGGAGATAGATTTAAGACGGATGTCAGAGACAAGTTATTTACTCAGAGAGTGGTAAGGGCGTGGAATGTCCTCCCTGCCAATGTATTCTGCGTTATATTGTTCTCTGTTCTATGTTCAAAGGGCATTGCTACGAGAACAGAGTGAGCATGGATTGAGAGGCTGTTGGTATGAGTACAAAGTGGAGATGAGGTCCCATGTTGATAAAATAAGCATCTA
>NW_025206303.1:10386-11435 GCF_004010195.1 Chiloscyllium plagiosum | reverse complement strand
CGTACTGCTCCAGGACTCACTGTCCACACTGCTGCGTGACTCACTGTCCACACTGCTCCGGGTCTCACTGTCCGCACCTCTCTGTGACTCACAGTCCACACTGCACCAGGACTCACTGACCACCTCGCTCTGGGACCCACTGTCCACATGGCCCTGGGACTCGCTGTCCACAGTGCTCGGGGTCTCACTATCCACACTGCCCATCGACTCACTGTCCGCACTGCACCAGGACTCTCTGTCCACACTGCTCCGGGACTTACCGTCCGCACTGCTCTGTGACTCTCGGTCCACACTGCACCGGGACTCACTGTCCACATGGCTCTGGGACCCACTGTCCACACTGCTCTGGGTCTCACTGTCCACACTGTCCCGTGACTCACTGTCCGCACTGCACCAGGACTCTCTGTCCACATGGCTCCGGGACTCACTGTCCTCACTGCTCGGTGACTCAATGTCCACGTGGCTCCGGGACTTACTGTCCATCCGGCTCCGGGACTCACTGTCCATCCGGCCCCGGGACTCACTGTCCGCACTGCTCCGGGTCTCATTGACCGTCCTGCTCAGGGACTCACTGTCCACACTGCTCTAGTACTCACTCTCTACACTGCTCCAGGACTCACTGTCCACACTGCTCTGGGACTCACTGTCCAAACTGCTCAGGGACTCACTGTCCACACTATTCCGGGACTCACTGTCCACACTGCTCCGGGTCTCAATGTCCACACTGCTCCGGGACTCACTGTTCACACTGCTCCGGGACTCACTGTCCACACTGCTCCGGGTCTCATTGTCCACACTGCTCCGGGACTCACTGTCCTCACTGGTCTGGGACTCACTGTCCACACGGCTCCGGGACTCACTGCCCACACCGCTCCGGGACTCACTGTCCGCAATGCTCCGGGTCTCACTGTCCATCCTGCTCCGGGACTCACTGTCCACACTGCTCCAGGACTCACTGTCCACACTGCTCCAGGACTCTCTGTCCACACTGCACCAGGACTCACTATCCACACTGCACCGGGAGTCACTGTCCGCATTGTTCCGGGACT
>NW_025206303.1:5935-8168 GCF_004010195.1 Chiloscyllium plagiosum | reverse complement strand
CACTGCTCCGGGACTCACTGTCCTCACTGCTCCGGGACTCACTGTCCTCACTGTTCTGTGACTCACTGTCCACACTGCTCTGGGACTCACTGTCCACACTGCTCTGTGACTCACTGTCCAAACTGCTCCGGGACTCACTGTCCACACTGCTCCGGGTCTCACTGACCGTCCTGCTCCGTGACTCACTGTCTGCACTGCTCCAGTACTCACTCTCTACACTGCTCCAGGACTCACTGTCCACACTGCTCTGGGACTCACTGTCCACACTGCTCTGGGACTCATTGTCCATACTGCTCCGTGATTCACTGTCCACACTGCTCTGTGACTCACTGTCCAAACTGCTCCGGGACTCACTGTCCACACTGCTCCGGGTCTCACTGACCGTCCTGCTCCGTGACTCACTGTCTGCACTGCTCCAGTACTCACTCTCTACACTGCTCCAGGACTCACTGTCCACACTGCTCTGGGACTCACTGTCCACACTGCTCCGTGACTCTCTGTCCACACTGCTCCAGTACTCACTCTCTACACTGCTCCAGGACTCACTGTCCACACTGCTCTGGGACTCACTGTCCACACTACTCCGTGACTCACTGTCTGCACTGCTCCAGTACTCACTCTCTACACTGCTCCGTGACTCACTGTCCACACTGCTCCGGGACTCACTGTCCTCACTGCTCCGGGACTCACTGTCCTCACTGCTCCGTGACTCACAGTCCACACTGCGCCGGGACTCACTGTCCACAAGGCTCCGGGACTCACTGTCCTCACTGCTCCGGGACTCACTGTCCTCACTGTTCTGTGACTCACTGTCCACACTGCGCCGGGACTCACTGTCCACAAGGCTCCGGGACTCACTGTCCTCACTGCTCCGGGACTCACTGTCCACAAGGCTCCGGGACTCACTGTCCTCACTGCTCCGGGCACTGTCCAAACTGCACCAGGACACACTGTCCACACTGCTCTCGGACTCACTGTCCACACTGCTCTCGGACTCACTGTCCGCACTGCGCCAGGACTCACTGTCCACATGGCTCCTCGACTCACTGTCTCCACTGCAACGGGGCTCACTGTACACACTGTTCTCGGACTCACTCTCCGTACTGCTCCAGGACTCACTGTCCACACTGCTCCGTGACTCACTGTCCACAGTGCTCCGGGTCTCACTGTCCGCACCTCTCTGTGACTCACAGTCCACACTGCACCAGGACTCACTGTCCACCTTGCTCTGGGACCCACTGTCCACATGGCTCCGGGACTCACTGTCCACAGTGCTCGGGGTCTCACTGTCCACACTGCCCCGCGACTCACTGTCCGCACTGCACCAGGACTCTCTGTCCACACTGCTCCGGGACTTACCGTCCGCACTGCTCTGTGACTCTCGGTCCACACTGCACCGAGACTCACTGTCCACATGGCTCTGGGACTCACTGTCCACACTGCTCCGGGACGTACCGTCCGCACTGCTCTGTGACTCTCGGTCCACACTGCACCGAGACCCACTGTCCACATGGCTCCGGGACTCACTGTCCTCACTGCTCGGTGACTCACTGTCCACGTGGCTCCGGGACTTACTGTCCAAAACTGCTTGGGAACTCACTATCCACATTGCTCCGGGACTCACTGTCCATCCGGCTCCGGGACTCACTGTCCACACTGCTCCGGGTCTCACTGACCGTCCTGCTCCGTGGCTCACTGTCCGCACTGCTCCAGTACTCACTCTCTACACTGCTCCGGGACTCACTGTCCTCACTGCTCTGGGACTCACTGTCCATACTACTCCGTGACTCACTGTCCACACTGCTCCGTGACTCACTGTCCTCACTGCTCTGGGACTCACTGTCCACACTGCTCCGTGACTCACTGTCCTCACTGCTCTGGGACTCACTGTCCACACTGCGCTGGGTCTCACTGTCCTTACTGCTCTGTGACTCACTGTCCACAAGGCTCCGGGACTCACTGTCCTTCCTGCTCTGGGACTCACTGTCCACGTGGCTCCGGGACTTACTGTCCAAACTGCTCCGGGACTCACTGCCCACACTACTCCAGGACTCACTGTCCGCACTGCTCCGGGACTCACTTACTGCACTGCTCCAGGACTCACTGTCCACACTACTCCAGGACTCAATGTCTGCACTGCTCCGGGACTCACTTACCGCACTGCTCCGGGACTCACTGTCTGCACTGCACCGAGAGTCACTGTCTGCACTGCACTGGGAGTCACTGTCCACAC
>NW_025206303.1:4944-5869 GCF_004010195.1 Chiloscyllium plagiosum | reverse complement strand
TCCACACTACTCCAGGACTCACTGTCCACACTGCTCAAGGACTCACTGTCCACACTGCACCAGGACACACTGTCCACACTGCTCCAAGACTCAGTATCCGCACTGCTCCGGGACTCACTTACTGCACTCCTCCGGGACTCACTGTCCACACTACTCCAGGACTCACTGTCCGCACTGCTCCGGGACTCACTTACCGCACTGCTCCGGGACTCACTGTCTGCACTGCACCGAGAGTCACTGTCTGCACTGCACTGGGAGTCACTGTCCACACTGCTCCTGGACATACTGTCCACACTGCTCCGGGACTCAGTATCCACACTGCTCCAGGACTCACTGTCCACACTGCACCGGGACACACTGTCCACACTGCTCTGGGACTCAGTATCCACACTGCTCCTTGACTCACTGTCCACACTATTCCGGGACTCACTGTCCACACTGCAACGGGACTCACAGTCCACACTGCACCAGGATTCACTGTCCACATTGCTCCGGGACTCACTGTCCACACTATTCCGGGACTCACTGTCCACACTGCACCACGACTCACTGTCCACACTGCAATGGGACTCACTATCCACACTGCTCAGGGACTCACTGTCCACACGGCTCCAGGACTCACTGTCTACACTGCTCCGGGACTTACTGTCCGCACTGCTCCGAGATTCACTGTCCTTACGGCTCCGGGACTCACTGTCCACACTGCTCCGGGACTTACTGTCCGCACTGCTCCGGGATTCACTGTCCACGTAGCTCCGAGATTCACTGTCCTCACGGATTCGGGACTCACTGTCCAAACTGCTCGGGGATTCACTGCCCACACTGCTCCGGGACTCACTGTCCTCACTGCTCTGGGACTCACTGTCCACACGGCTCCGGGACTCACTGTCCGCACTGCTCCGGGACTCACTGTCCACACTGCACC
>NW_025206303.1:0-2937 GCF_004010195.1 Chiloscyllium plagiosum | reverse complement strand
GGGACTCACTGTCCACACTGCTCCGTGACTCTTGTCTACACTGCTACGAGACTCACTGCCCACACCACTCCGGGACTCACTGTCCGCAATGCTCCGGGTCTCACTGTCCATCCTGCTCCGTGACTCACTGTCCGCACTACTCCAGGACTCACTGTCCACACTGCTCTGGGTCTCACTCTCCGCACTGCTCCGTGACCCACAGTCCGCACTTCACTGGGACTCACTGTCCTCATGGCTCCCGGACTCACTGTCCGCACTGCTCTGGGACTCACTGTCCACACGGCTCCGGACCTCAATGTCCACCCTGCTCCGGGGCTCACCGTCCGCATTGCTCCGGGACTCACAGTCCTCACTGCTCTGGGACTCACTGCCCACACCGCTCCGGGACTCACTGTCCGCAATGCTCCGGGTCTCACTGTCCATCCTGCTCCGTGACTCACTGTCCACACTACTCCAGGACTCACTGTCCACACTGCTCTGGGACTCTCTGTCCACACTGCACCAGGACTCACTATCCACACTGCTCCAGAACTCACTGTCCACACTGCACCGGGACTCACTGTCCGCATTGATCCGGGACTCATTGTCCACACTGCTCTGGGACTCACTGTCCACCCTGTTCCGGGACTCACTGTCTGCATTGCTCCGGGACTCACTGTCCACACTGCTCCGGGACTCAGTATCCACACTGCTCCACGACTCACTGTCTGCACTGCTCCAGGACTCACTGTCCACACGGCTCCGAAGACTAAATGTCCATCCTGCTCCGGGGCTCACCGTCCGCATTGCTCCAGGACTCACTGTCCACACTGCTCTGGGACTCAGTATCCACACTGCTCCAGGACTCACTGTACACACTGCTCCAGGACTCACTGTCCACTCTGCTCCGGGACTCACTGTCTGCATTGCTCCGGGACTCACAGTCCGCATTGCTCCGGGACTCACTGTCCACACTGCTCCGGGACTTACTGCCCACACTGCTCCGGGACTCACTGTCCGCACTGCACCGGGACTCACTGTTCGCACTGCTCCGGGACTCACTGTCTGCACTACACTGGGACTCAGTGTCCACACTACTCCGGGACTCAGTATCCACACTGCTCCAGGACTCACTGTCCACAATGCACCGGGCTCACTGTCCACACTACTCCAGGACTCACTGTCCGCACTGCTCCGGGACTCACTGTCTGCACTGCACCGGGAGTCACTGGCTGCACTGCACTGGGATTCACTGTATACACTGCTCATGGACATACTGTCCACACTGCTCCGGGACTCAGTATCCACACGGCTCTGTTACTCACTGTCCACACTGCACCGGGACTCACTGTCCACGTAGCTCCGAGATTCACTGTCCTCACGGCTTCGGGACTCACTGTCCAAACTGCTCGGGGATTCACTGCCCACACTGCACCGGGACTCACTGTCCACACTGCCCCGCGACTCACTGTCCGCACTGCACCAGGACTCACTGTCCACACTGCTTCGGGACTCACTGTCCTCACTGCTCTGGGACTCACTGTCCACACGGCTCCAGGACTCACTGTCCACACGGCTCCGGGACTCACTGTCCGTAATGCTCCGGGTCTCACTGTGCATCCTGCTCCGTGACTCAATGTCCGCACTACTCCAGGACTCACGGTCCACACTGCTCCAGGACTCCTGTCCACACTGCTCTGGGACTCACTGTCCATACTGCTCCGTGATTCACTGTCCACACTGCTCTGTGACTCACTGTCCACATTGCTCCGGGACTCACTGTCCACACTGCTCCAGGACTCACTGTTCACACTGCTCTGGGACTCACTGTCCACACTGCTCTGGGACTCACTGTCCAAACTGCACCGGGACTCACTGTCCACACTGCTCTCGGACTCACTGTCCGCACTGCGCCAGGACTCACTGTCCACATGGCTCCTCGACTCACTGTCTCCACTGCACCGGGGCTCACTGTACACACTGCTCTCGGACTCACTCTCCGTACTGCTCCAGGACTCACTGTCCACACTGCTCTGTGACTCACAGTCTACACTGCACCGGGACTCACTGTCCACACTGCACCGGGACTCACTGTCCACACTGCTCAGGGACTCACTGTCCACACTGCTCAGGGACTCACTGTCCACACTGCAACGGGACTCACTGTCCACACTGCACCAGGACTCTCTGTCCACACTGCTCCGGGACTTACTGTCCGCACTGCACCAGGACTCTCTGTCCACAGTGCTCCGGGACTTACTGTCCGCACTGCTCTGTGACTCACAGTCCACACTGCACCGGGACTCACTGTCCACATGGCTCTGGGACTCACTGTCCTCACTGCTCGGTGACTCACTGTCCATGTGGCTCCTGGACATACTGTCCAAAACTGCTTGGGAACTCACTATCCACATTGCTCCGGGACTCACTGTCCATCCGGCTCCGGGACTCACTGTCCATCCGGCTCCGGGACTCACTGTCCACACTGCTCCGGGTCTCATTGACCGTCCTGGTCCATGACTCACTGTCCGCACTGCTCCAGTACTCACTCTCTACACTGCTCCAGGACTCACTGTCCACACTGCTCTGGGACTCACTGTCCACACTGCTCCGTGACTCTCTGTACACACTGCTCAGGGACTCACTGTCCTCACTGTCCAAACTGCTCGGGGACTCACTGTACACACTGCTCCGGGACTCACTGTCCTCACTGCTCTGGGACTCACTGTCCTCACTGTCCTCACTGTCCAAACTGCTCGGGGACTCACTGTACACACTGTCCTCACTGCTCAGGGACTCACGGTCCTCACTGTCCTCACTGCTCCGGGACTCACTGTCCTCACTGTCCACACTGCTCCGGGACTCACTGTCCTCACTGTCCAAACTGCTCCGGGACTCACTGTCCACACTGCTCCGGGACTCACTGTCCTCACTGTCCTCACTGCTCCGGGACTCACT
>NW_025206302.1:8323-11435 GCF_004010195.1 Chiloscyllium plagiosum | reverse complement strand
CCTCTGTCAATGACTTCCACTATTACTTCCCCAATCTTGAGTTGGCATTCCAAACTGACCTTACATAGTGGAAAGCTAAATTTATGTCCATCTGTCCCACAAATACAACACATTCTGCAACTGATCAGAAAGTGTGTAAATCCGTTCATCTCTGACTAACAGACATTGGTTAGATTCAGTTTCTCTCCGAATGATAACTTCTTGCCCTTGTCCCCCTGTTCTTTCTGGGTAAACTTTACCCACAGAGACCAATTCTTCATTGAGATCAGGTAACTACTCCATCGCCAGCCCCTGCTGTGGACTCTCCTGCAGCTGCTTGGCTCCTCCAGGAGTTGCCTTTACTATTTTCACTAATGCAACTAGCTAAGCTTCTTTCACGACATACTGCCTTTCTTTAAGGACCAGCATTGTGACTTTACGTAACACACGTTACCACAGTAGATATATATAAGGCTTTTCACTTCTTTCCACCCTCTTTGGCGTTTTTCCGAACCGTCTTAAACTCTTACCAATGTTCGCTACTCCTTGTTTTGTGGTGTAGGATCTCCCTTTCTTGCAACTTCTCTCCCTCATAGGACGATATTCCAGCTAGAAGCTTGTCTTATGCACCAACATGTGTTCATCCGCTAATTCTGCTGCCCTTTTCACTTCATGAGCTTTTTGTTCTTCCACGTGCATTCTTTCATTATTTTAAGTGAGTTTTTAAACTCCTTCGGCAGAATAATCTCTCTTCGAGTCTTATAGGTTGTATCTATCTTTAAAGCACGCACTATCTTTTGAATTGACTATGTTTAATTCTTTCAAACTGATCATAAGTCTGCTTCCTTCTTTACGTTTCTGAAACGCTATTTGTACACTTCTTGTTCCAATTCGCAACCCCTTTAAGTAACATGTTTGACCTCTTCATAATCTCTTGACCTCTCGTCTGACTGCGCAACAAATATTTCACTTGCTCTGCGTACCAGTTTCGTCTGAACTAGCATTACACATAAATCCTCCGACGACTCTATCTGCCCAGCCAATTTTTCAAATGAATTTTAAAAAGACTTAAACAGCATTGTCATCAAAATGTGGCAGAGTTTTGGTATATTTGTTTATATTCTCTTTACCGTCTCTTTTAATCTCCACTTGTCAACTTGACTTTGCTGACTAAGTCACAACATCTCGATTTCAAGTCACCACTCTTTCTTTCTCTCTCTTCTCTCTCTCTCTTTGCTCATTTAAGAACCTTCTCTCACTCCTTTTCCTGTTTCTCTCTTCTCTCTCTTTCTCTTTGTCTCTCTCTTTCTTTTTTTCTCTCTCTTGGTTTATCTTCGAATTCCATTTTCCTCAATTGAACTTACGTTTTTTCAACCCTACCGCTCATGTCCATTTCTCTGTCACGCCAAAATGTTTGAGTAACTCTCTTACAAATTCAGATTTACTTTTGTCCTTAATTAAACCCAAACCTAAATTAGTTGCTAATTCTAAAAGTAAGGTCTTGTCCTTTCTTTTTAAACTTTCTTGGCAAATTTGAAAATCATTTTCAAATCCCAGAACCTCTTTCGAAACTTTAAGAATTCTTCGTGAAACAGAAGTCTAACGTCTTTGCTAATTCAGAAATAACGGCCTTGTTCTTTCCTTCCAAACTTTCTTGGCAAGTGTGAGAATCATTTTCAAACCCCAGAACCTCATCAGCAATTTTGAGAGGCATCTCTCTGACTTTTAATTTAACCAACCGCAGGTCACCTAAACTAAACAGATAGTCTCACTTACGTTTTATTTAAAGACCCAGGACACTCACGAGCAAGTTGGTTATATCTACTGGGCTTTCTCCTACCCCAAATCTATTCACTTCTGCCCAAATCACAGACTGGATCTGTCTAAACATGTTCAAAACACGGAAGAAATCTCCCAAGCTGTTATGAGACTCGGGTAAGCACTTCTCCTAGTTTAAACCAGCAGCACAGAAAAAAGTCACCATGTGTGATAGTTTGTTCAACTTCGACAGGCAAAGAACTATCCCAGACGTCACTACTTAAAGTAAAAATTAACAACATTATTTTAAAAGTCAAACAGAGAATAAATAAACCAACAACTATTTAGAACTCCTTTCCTTTAACGTTGTCTTTTACCTCCCACTCAATGATACTAGTCAAATGGAAAAGTCCTGATTAAGATTAACAAAAAAAAATACTCGTTTCAAAACTAGGCAGCCGTTTGGAATCTCCATTGTAGATTTTCCTCTGTAGATTTCCACGAGATCGATTTCTATGTTCTGCTTGCAGAATCATTTCACAGACAGGTACACTTAAGACAACCCTAAAACGAGCAGTCTGCTTCTGCTGGTCTTTTGCCAGTTTTCCATGCACCTGATTAAAACGACCGGTTTTATAGCCCAAAACATGGGATCGTTTCATTGGTTTAATAATACCAAAGAAAGAAATTAAAATTTGATTGGATTCTGATGTCTTGGGGCATAATATAAACTGTTTGGCCGAATTTGAATTTGTTCTTTTGTCCATGGCAACACACCTGCTGCTAGCAGATACGACCAGCTGTTACACCGTTACCTTGTTCCAGACTCCCCGTGCTTTGTCCTGGCTTGGCTTTCAAGGTACAGCACATCTATACTTTCAGAAAAAATGCAGTCAAGTTAGTCTGAAGATGCCGCAAGTGATTTGGAATTGATTGTAGCTGTTCCTTGGACAGGGTATTGGGTACGATCTCAATAATATTTTTCTGCATCTGAGGAGGGAATGTCTGAGACGACATATGATATATAGTAGTTATGTGTAGTTATCATGACCTAAAATGAGAAATATGAAGCAATTTTGCTTTTCAAACTTTTCAAATATGTTTTACTCTCTTTAAGGAGAAAGGCATTCTGTTTTTAGGCCTGAGAAGGAGAGGGGCTCTTTTTAAAAATATAATATCTTGTGAGGAGTGTAGTTGGAGAACACCTGATGGATATTCCCTCTTATATGGGAAAATAATATTGGGGAAGTAATT
Source organism: Chiloscyllium plagiosum (assembly GCF_004010195.1). NCBI lineage: Eukaryota > Metazoa > Chordata > Chondrichthyes > Orectolobiformes > Hemiscylliidae > Chiloscyllium > Chiloscyllium plagiosum. The sequence goes on along the minus strand of NW_025206302.1, from coordinate 8,444 downwards.
TACGAATAAGGCAGATTCTGAGGAAGTGTTACTGGACTTGAAGCGTTAACTCTTATTTCTCTTCATAGCTGCTGCCAGACCTGCTGACCATTTCCAACAATTTCTGCATTTGTTTAAGAAT
>NW_025206302.1:0-7508 GCF_004010195.1 Chiloscyllium plagiosum | reverse complement strand
TTCATTGGAAACAAAAGGTATTCAGACAAATCCAATTATTCTAAGAAGCATTTCCATTGCCAGCAGATTGTGTGAGCAGAATATCTTCGAAGGAGAATGACATTTGAGACAAACTCTACGTTTTTTTTTTCAAGAGTTCAACTGCTATTTGGGCTAAGTTCTTTCAAATGATATCATGTCTCACGAACTTTCTTGAGTTTTCTGAAGATGTGCGAAGAGGATTGATGAAGGTAGACCTGTGGATGGGATCTAAACAGATTTCAGTAATGCGTGCAACAAGTTTCCACATGGGAGATTTAAACAAGGCTAGATCACAAGGTAAACAGGGAGAGCTAGCTATTTGGATGTTGAACTGACTGGAAGATAGAAGGCGGAGGGTGACAGCAGAGGGTCGCTTTTCAGATTGAAGGCCTGCAACCAGTGTTATGAAATGATGGTCTGTGCTGAGTCCACTGATGTTCGCCCTTTATATAAATGACATGAATGTGAAAATAAGAGGTTGGTTTGTACGTTTGCAAATGATACCAAGATTGGAGGTGTAGTGGACAACGAAGAAGGATATTTCAGTGTACAACGGGGTGTTGGTCATTTGAACAAATGGGCTGAGGAGTGGCCAATGGAGTTTAATTTAAAGAAATGTGAGGAGTGCATTTTGGAAATGCAAATCAGAGCAGGACGTATGCACTTAATGATAAGTTCCTGAGGAATGTTGTTGAAAAAAGAGATCTTAGAGTTCCTTGAAAGTGAAGTCGTAAGAAAATAGGATAGTGAAAAAGGCGTTTGGTATGCTTTCCTTCATTGGTCAGAGTATGAGTATACAATTTAGAAGGTCATGTTGCATCTGTGTAAGACTTTCGTTAGGCCATTTTTGTGAATTGTGTGCAATTCTGGTCTCGCTCTACCGGAACAATGTTGTGAAATTTGGATGGATTCAAAATAGATTGACAAGGATGTTGCCAGGTTTGGATGGTTTCAGTTACAGGGAAAGTCTGAATAGACTGGGGATGTTTTCCCTCGAGTATCGGAAGCTGAAGAATGCCCTTATAGCGGTTTATTAAATGATGAGGGGCATGGATATGGTAAATATTCAAGGCCATTTCCCTGGATTAGAAGAGTGCATAGGCTTAGGGTGAGAGGGGAAAATTTTAAAAGCAACTGCAGAAGCAACTGTTTCATGCAGAGGGTGGACCGCATGTAAAATGAACTGACAAAGGAAGTGGTGGAGGCTGGTAGAATTACAACATTTAAAAGGTATCTGGATAGGCACCTGAATGGAAATGATTTACGGGGATATTGATTAAATGCTGGCAAATGGAAAAGATTAGGATAGGGTAGGTGGTCTGCATGGATGAGTAGGACGAAAGAGTCTGCTTCCATGCTGTCCATCTCAGTGACTCTAAGTTAACATCGCACTGTTTTTGTCTTTTTTTCAATTTGTTGTCGTGTGCGTGTGCGTGTGTGTGTGCATGTGAGCATGCCGCGTGCGTGCTCCTCAATAATTTTAGAAAGGGAAATATCGACGTCCATATTAGCAATATCCAGACGGTTTGTCATTCAATTTTCTATCATAGTTTTAGCAATTTAGTTTTGGTCATAAGCGTCTTACTTTCGGAGATTAAGGAAATCTGACTGACACTGACTCATTTTGAGATCGAGATTATTGACCATATCACCAAACTGGTGACATTTAAGTTTTGATATGATCAGTGGAGGTATGGGGCGAGAAAAGGAAATAGTGACTCGAACACTCAGGCATCTGAAGAGCAATGAGCCTTTCATCAGTAGTGGTTAAGTTGTTGGAGGGGATTTTGACGGATATTGTCTTCACTCAATCAGAAAGGCAAGGACTGATTAGGGTTAGACAGCATGGCTTTGTGAGGTGGAAATCATGTCTCATTAATTATTGAGAAATGTGAGGAGGTGGTAAAGAAGATTGCTGAAGGCAGTGTGGTACATTATCGATATAGACATCAGCAAGGCCTTTCATAAGGTTCCACATGTAGACAGAATTTTAAGGTTAGGTCACTTGGGATCTGTTGGAAGATAACCAATTTGATACAGAATTGTCTTGAAGGTAAATTATTGTTTTCCAGACTGAAGGCCTGTAGCCAATGGTGTGCTGAAAAAAAAATGCGTAGTTCACTGCTTGGGATAACTGGTATTAATAATTTGAATGCGAGTATCGAAGGCATGATTAGTAAGTTTGCAGATAACATTTAAAAAGTGATGCAGTGGGCAGTAAACAAAATTATCGTGTGGTACAAATGGATCCTTGATTCCTAATATGCTAAACAATGGTAACTGGAATTTAATTTAGATGTTTATGAGATTTTGCATCTTGTTCAGGTAAGGAGGGGTAGGGACCTTCAGAATGTTGCTGAACAGAGAGACCTGGGGGTAGGTGCACAGTTTCTTGAAAGGGGAGTCACAGGCAGACAGGGTAGTGAAGAACACAGTTCGCACACTTGCCTATATTGGTCAGCGCATTGAGTTTAGGAGGTGGAGGGGCATGTTTCACCTGTTCAGGATATAGTTGAGGCCACTTTAGAAATGCTGTGTACAATTCAGATTGCTGTACTGAAGGAAACATCGTGTTAAAGTTGAGAAGGTGCAGCAAAAAGAATTACAAGGATATTCTGGAACGAGAGGGTTTGAGTTATAAGAAGGTGCTGAACAAGCTGAGGCTTTTGCCCGGGACTGTTGGAGGCCGGGGTGCTGACGTGCAAAAGTTTTATAAATTCACGAGGGGCATGGATAGTCAAAACAGCGAAAGTCTCCAGGTAGGGGAGTGCAGAACTAGAGGGCAGAGGTTGAAGTTGAGATGGGAACGATTTAAAAGGGACGCTCAGTTATACTTTTCATGCTGGCCGGGGTTGGATGGGGTGTGCGTTAATGGAAACTGCTGTCAGAGGAAGTGGTGAAGGCGTTACAATTATATATTTTAAACATATCTGGATGGATAAATAGAAAGGAATCATATAAAGTGATATAGGCAGAATGCTGACGAATGGGATGAGATCCGATCAGATTGGACTAGCTGGTCTGTTTGGATAAGTTGACTGAAGGGTCTGTTTTTCTGCTGTATGACATGCTGATTCGAAACAAAAGATGAGGAGAAATTCTTAAAGGTCATTTCGAGTAGGAATACCTTTCCCCAGAATTCTGTGGTGCCCGTCTGTTTTCATTTGTTCAAAGCTGCATTAATAAAATGTTTGACAATGAAGTGAGTTTCGGATAATGGAATATAGACTGGAAAGTGGGGCTGAGATGAAAACCTGATGAGCCAATCTTAATGCTTAGAGGAGCAGTGACAAAATGTCTCATGACTTACAGGCTTGCTTCTTTGTTCTTTGGTTCTTGTGTTCCCTTTCAACCTCTCAGACTTGCTAGACAGGAGCATTTGTAGGCCATGTGCTCCTAAAAACTGGTGCACAGAAAGAGGGGAGACCATTCGGCCCCTCAAACCCCTCAAACCACACGGTTTCGGGTAGTTTCGAAAATGCAATTGGAAATCACAGGCTGGGTATGAAAGGTGCCCTTCATCTCAGTTTACAGAGCTTCCCCGCTCTGTAACTTCTGATTCATTTCTTAGTTACGTATTAGATCCAAATTCACTGGGAAAACAGACCCCCGACCTCATTCAGAGATGCCTCACAAAATACTCAGGTCACCCTGACTGCAACATTCAATAACAGCACCTTCAGGAAAATAGCACCCACGAACTTTCCAATAAAACAATGTGAGAACATGGGACGCAGGAGCTGGTCAACCTCTGCTGAGACCCTAGTAGCTTCTGATGTTCCTGAGAAACCAAAACCTCGAAATCCCAATCTGTGAGAGCTGGTCACTATCATTCAGGCTGCCGTAAAATAAACCCAAGGCCTCCCAATCTATTTCCCTCGACTCTCGAACAGAGGATCAACTGATTTAACTGAAGTTCCAACAGAAGAAACAAATGGAGAAGAAGTTGCACAGGCAGACTGTTCCTCGTGGCTGCATTGCTCACGGTACATTTGGGACTTTAACGTCGTTTTCTATCACTAAGGAGGAAAGCCAAATTTTTTGTGTGAGGACTCAAGGATGCATCTTCCATGTCCGAGAAGACAGACTGGTCTTCTGTATGGAGGTCAGAAGCCGATGGGAAAGCCTCAATGTTTCAGAATGATTGTATTATGGCTCCTGTCAGGGCTTGTGCACAACATGATACTCAGTGCATGGTCACACACAGCGAGTGCATATTAATGTGGGGAGAGTTCATTCAGACCTGCCCTTCTCTTTCAGTCACTGTGGGGTTCCGAAGTGCCACATCAATCATGAGGAATGCCCTGTTAGTCTGAAGAATGCACTCTCCAACTGCAAATGAAGTTGAACTTGTTTATGTTGCTCATTTCTAGTGCACTTCATCTGTCCGCCTTACTCTGTCAAGTTTTATTTCGTGCTGTGATCAGTCTGACCTTGCATAATATGTTCAGCCCGTACGACGCACAAACAAATCTTTTTACTGTACTTAGGTTCAAGTGACAATAAATTAAATCAAACAATCCAGGAATAGTATGAAATTTCTCACCCTATCAATCTCTCTTTTGGAAATAACTGATCCCTGCCTACCCATATGTTTCAACGCACTGATCTCTTTTTTTTCTCTCATGGCGCCACAGATTGAAGCGCTTCTGTGATGTTTCCTCCGGCATTTATACCATTGTAAATGCCGGAGGAAACATCACAGAAGCCCTTCACAGGAGGCTCCCAAGTACTGAGGATGTCACCTAGACAGGGGACGAAACGTCTGCAACACAAATTCCCAGCTCGGCGAACAGAACCACAACAACGAGCATCCCAGCTACAAATCTTCTCACAAATATTGAGTATTTAGGTTGACAGAAGTTACTTTCCAGGCGGCAGGCACCAGATTTTCGAGAGACCAAAGAACGATATTCAGTAAGTTTTTTTTTGAGGACACAACAGTTAAAATACATGAACAGATTAGATTACTTACAGATTAGATTACTTACAGTGTGGAAACAGGCCCTTCGGCCCAACAAGACCACACCGAACCGCCGAAGCGCAACCCACCCATACCCCTACATTTACCTCTTTACCTAACACTACGGGCAATTTAGCATGGCCAATTCACCTGACCTGCACATCTTTGGACTGCGGGAGGAAACCGGAGCACCCAGAGGAAACCCACGCAGACACGGGGAAAAACGTTCAAACTCCACACAGTCAGTCGCCTGAGACGGGAATTGAACCCGGGTCTCTGGCGCTGTGAGGCAGCAGTGCTAAGTGGTTAGCACTGCTGCCTCACAGCGCCAGAGTGCCGGGTTCAATTCCCGCCTCAGGCGACTGACTGTGTGGAGTTTGCAGGTTCTTCCCGTGTCTGCGTGGGTTTTCTCCGGGTGCTCCGGATTCCTCCCACAGTCCAAAGATGTGCAGGTCAGGTGAATTGGCCATGCTAAATTTTCCGTAGTGTTAGAAAGGGGGTAAATGTATGGGGTATGGGTGGGTTGCGCTTCGGCGGGTCGGTGTGGACTTGTTGGGCCGAAGGGCCTGTTTCCACACTGTAACGTCATCTCATCTAATCTAATGAACAGGAATGCTATTGAGGGATATGAGTCAAGCGAAGGGTATTTGGACTAGGTTAGTTAGGAATTATGTTAGGTGTGCAAGGTATGACCCGAAGGGTCTGATCTGATGCTGGATGACAAGATAACTCTTTCACTGTCTCTCTTGCAACCTCCCTGAATACTTCGTGAAGGAACACATCTGATGCAACAACTTACCACACTTCAATTCAATTAGTTGGTGAGTAATTGCTCCTTATTGATTCTAATCTCTCACAGTTTCTAATTTCCACCAGTTACCTTGTCGTGTAGTATTTCAAAATACTTTCTGCACCTTTCTCTGTAATTCATTGCCCTCAGCAGTGGGGGAGTTGTGGGGAGGGCAGAGATTGTGTCTGTTAATGAATGAATACATCGGAGCACTACACTCGGGAGATGATAAACGTAGCAGCCAATCCTGCTCGGAAAGCTTCAGAATAAAAACAGTTCAGCCGCGGGAGCCTGTGCCCCACAACCTGAGCCGACTCCGAAATTTTAATTTTGTCTCCTTCAAAGATATAAAAAGGAGGGACCTGTATAGACTGCTGCTGCACACCGTCCACCTCTTCTCCCTCATCCACCGTCCGTACACGCCTTGCCGTGCCCATTTGCCACCGGGCGGTGGGGATCCCCAGTGGAGGGCTCTCTACGTGGGAGTCCTCCCCCTTTCTCTCGGGGATCTGGGGTGGAGGGTGCTGCACGCAGCAGTCCCCTGCAACCGCAGGTTGCGGTGGTTCACGGACTCCCAGCCCAACTGCTTGTTCTGTGGCGCTGTGGATTCCGTGGACCACGTGTATATTGGGTGTGGGCGTTTGCACTCCCTTTTTGATTTTCTTAAAAACCTTCTCCTCTGTTTTTGGCTGCACTTCAGTCCCACGCTCCTGATCTTTGGGCACCCGGTACGGAGGAGGGAGGGCAGGTCTGAAGACCTCCTTGTGGGTCTGCTCCTGGGCCTGACCAAACTGGCCATTAACAGGTCGAGGCAGCGGGCCGTGGAGGGGGTCCTTAGGGCCGACTGCCTGCCCCTCTTCCGCGGTTACATTAGGACCCGGGTGTCCTTGGAGAAGGAGCACGCGGTGTCCACCAACACCCTGGAGTTGTTCAGGGAGAGGTGGGCTCCGCAGGGAGTGGAGTGCATCATTTCTCCCGTCAACTCTATTTTGATTTAGTCCCTACCCTCCCCTTCACTGTTTTCATCACACAGCACTGTCTTTGATGTGAGGGGCAGTGTTTGTCACTGGCCACCCGGGTGTTTTCCTATCTTCTTGGTGGTGGAAATTGAATAAAGATTCGTGCACTTTGTGTCTTTCACTGTGTCTCTCACCTGCACACACACACCATGGGTGCTGGGGAAAAAATAAGCACGACCGCACTTAAGTGGTAGTGTGGGGGTTAAAAAAAAATAAATAAATAAATAAAAACAGTTCAGTGAACCTGTCACTGTCACCTCACGGCCACTGACACCACAATCATTTCCATAGTGTGAGGTTACAGGTTATGGTGAAACAGGTGACACAAACCTGTGTTTGCTCCATTTGAGAATCAAACTGGTTGCATTGTTTACACCTGGCATGCGTCTAGGTTTAGACAGAAGTAAGTTTGTGATCAAAACATTTGTAACTGGAAGACAGGCCACACGAGAACTGCAAACGAAAATGTGCAGTTGATGGTGTATTCAGAAACAACACGGAGGCAGAATTAAAAATTGCGGCTATTGTGGAGGAGATAGTGGACAGATTTGGTGGCAGAGGCAATATTGAAACACAGATAACTCAGGACAAAATGGGTCTATCATGGTATGAACATTTTTGTTTCTCCTCAGGTGTTTGTTACTGAATGGTGTGAAATCCATGCCATAGGAATGGATTCTGAGATCGAAAGAGAACAGAATAGTTTACATCTCTG
>NW_025206301.1:7155-11433 GCF_004010195.1 Chiloscyllium plagiosum | reverse complement strand
TCCAGCAATAACGTTTCAGCTATAACATCCCGAATATCCGCTCCGAGTCTAATCTTCCCACACATTCTTCCCGGATCGATTCAATAGTTTCCTGATTAGTGCCCGATATCCTGGGAGCTGAGCCATCATGAAAAAGCTGCTGTGAACCCACATGAGCACGAGCATGGTAACCTTGCCCTGCTCAGGAATGCTTTCGAACATGCCAGAGAATGGTACAGAAAAACAACCAACATTGCCTTAAAAATGCTATGTGTCAGAATCGCTGTGACCACCCACCTTCCCCCTCCGACACACTCTATCCCAGCCCCAGCACCCCCTCCTACCCAGATTCATGCTGTCACTGACGTCTTCCTCATCTTCAAAACCAACATCACGTCGGCTTTGCCACTTCACTACCTCGGAATACCTCCCGCATGTAGCAACACCAACAGCCATGCAAAACTTAAATCTCTCACTCAATCCTTCCCTTTCTGGCATTCCAGGAGATGAGGGAACACTGGAGGGCAGAAAGCTCTTCGATTGGTGGAGAGGTGTCTGACACCAGAAAACATGATACACTCACATTCCACTGAGCGAGTAAATACCACTCATCACTCCTTTGTTAGCGCTCTGTCAGTCTCATTAATTCTTCAGTGTGTCTTTGCATTGGTCCCAGAAACTTCTGTCTCTCGTGTTCTGTCGGTTTCGTCAGTATCTACTCTCGATCAGCAGGGAAAGAAGACACCTCCTCGTTCTCTGAGCATGAAAGTATTGCGGCCTCAGAGGAAATATCAGTAAGACTGCGTCCAGCACACACCCTCAGCTCCCTGGGAATGTGAGCTATTGAGGGTGTAGGAGCACTGTTTGGTAAGCCCCTCACTGTGTCATTTCCCACAGCACTCGGAGGGCTGCCAGCGACCCGGTACGGGCAGAAGAGACCGTGGTGTCGGCAAACGTCGACATTTACCAGGAAACAGCAGATGCAGCAGACTGAGATGTACACTTGAAAGACGACAGGGATGCAGATACACTGTGGGGACCCAGATATCCCAATCAATGAATCATCTAACCTCCAAGGACAGTTTGGCAGTTGCCATGGAGAAGCAGACCCAGCACCCTCAGCGTCTGCTGGCCATGGCAACAAAGCTGCACTCCATCGCCCACTGCTCCACAGGCCTGTAGTCGAGGTGCCACTTTCTAATCACAAGTAATAGGGACAGTGCCCTGCTGGAGGAGGAAGCACACACAGGTTACTCCGAAGACCCAGACTCAAGATGTCACAGAAGTGGCTGAGCCTCCACCTGCAAACTGCTGCCCAGTTCTGCTCAGCATTTTCAGAGCTCCCTCACCCCCACCAGACAGAAATGCTGCGAGGCTGACTGAACAAACCACCGCAGGGCGAACAGGCAGCAACAAGGAGTCCGATCCTTCCTGCCTAACCCAGTAACCGGTATTCATTAAATCTGAGACAATGAAGGAAAGGGAGGTTTAGTGGCAAGCGTGACAAACCTCGTACGTTATTTGATCCTTTTCGATAAGTGGTATCAGCTTGACCTTCCACTTGGCTGTGTCTCTCTCGGTGGAGAGAAGGCTGAATATAACTGCAGCACCATGATACCGAACGACATGGTTACATAGGATCAATGTGTGTACTGAGAGCCTGGTGTCGCATGTGGAAGGAAGAGGAACAATGTTTGCAGAGGTAAGGCTGTGCTGCTAACACCGTCACACCTCATCCAACAACTTTATGGAATCCCTTCCCACTATATGCAATGGGGAATTCATTTTATTCACCATTGCATATAGTGTTATCACCCATCCTCGCTCACAACTGCAATCTCCCAGACTTCTCAACGCACAGCCCTCAGAGGTGAAGAATTGCAAACTCTTCTTCCTGTCACAACAGTTCCCAATCCCCGAACTGGTCACTTTGTAGCCAAAGGACTATTGAAACCAAGTCTCTGGATTGCATACGCAAAGACAACTCCCCACCTCCCCCCCCCCCCCCCCCCCCCCCCCCAGCATCTGTGCCAGTTACTTCTATCTCACTCAGTCCCTCCTTTGTCTCATTGCAGGAAAGAATAGTCATGACAAGGTTAGTGCACATTTGCCCAGCATTAGGCTTGTCAACCCCTCTAAGGAGAGAATCTTCACAGGAGGGGACCGAATCCCTCCTGTGGAGTTGCTGAAATATCCATGCTCCCCAAATAGAACATGTACCTCATGTTCACTCATCTGCAACTTCTACTGTAACTCCATTGTCAGTGTCATTCATAGCACAAAATCTCCAACTAATGGCTGTGGCACCTTCTCCCTCTTGTGTCTTGCTGGACCCTGTGGAGAAATAAGTTGCTCTGTGAGAAAGCAATTCCTTTTATCTCTGAGGAAGAGAGGCCAGAGGCTTCAGAGGAAGCATTGGTAAGGCGGTCTCCGGTACCCCCGAGCTCAGACAGTGATACCTCAGTGGGGAACATCTGGATTAAAGAGTTTGGGAGCAGGATCATTTGAGTGCCTATATGCGAGGAGGACTGCTGGAGATCAGGCATCTGCTCAACCCTTGACAGGAAAGGACCCTGTGGTGTTGGTAATCAGTAACTTCATTCACATGCATAGGGAGGAAGAGGAGTAGCAGACAGGGATGTAGGAGGCAAAGATCCTCGGAGTACAGAGGCTGCAGCTACACTAAGGGGGCCCAGATGCCTCAAACATGCAGTCATCAGGCTAACTCTGTGGACAGGTTGGTAACCATGAAAAGCCTGGCCCAGCACTCTCAGGGTCAGTTAGAAATACTCACCCAGTCACTCACTCACTCAATCACCCCAATCATTAATCCTCAAGATGAAGGCATGGTAACAGGGGTCCTGACACCTGGTGTGTCCTCCACACAAGGAGACAGGACAGTGCCAGGAGGCACCATGTTGGAGAAGGAGCCACACACAGCCAAGAAGACCCTTGGCATGTTTGGCAATCCAGACATAAACACTCTTGTAGTTGCCTGATCAAATCCCCAAAGCCAAAGGACCCCAGTGCTGTGTAGGCTCCTTCCACCCCAGCTATAGAACCTGGAACAATAGTGAGATATGGTGGGAGGGAAACACAATTGAACTTCTGAGGACATTTTGATGCCACAGGTGACATTGCACAGTGTATAAGTGTCAGATTTTCATAAATCTGCCTGGTTTTGCCATGCATTGATTTGTTTGAGTCTCTGTATAGCTCTGAATATAACCAAGCCATGTCATGATCTTATAGGAAGCATCATGGATTGATGTCTCTCTTCTTCCTCAGAGAGCTCAGGAATTTTGGCATGTGCATAAGGACCCTCACTAACTTCGACAGTTGCACCTTTGAGCGCATACTGTCTGGTTCCAGAAGGCCATGTATGGCAACTGCGAAGCTCAGGATCATAACAAACTACTAAAGGTTGTGTGCGCAGAATACTCTATCAATGAACTCCACTTACACATCTCGCTGCCACGAAATGGCAGGCAACATCACCAAGGTCCTAACTCACCCCGGTAATGTACTCCTTACATGCATTCCGTCAGGTAGAAGACACTGAAGCTTGAACACATCCACCAGCAGGTGCAGGAACAGCTTTTCCCCAGCTGTTATTAGACGGTTATGAGACTCTCTTGTTCAAATCATACTGATCTTGCTGACTTTGAATTTGCCTTGTGCCCACTCTCTACAATGTACCATTTTCCAAGTCTTTTTTGATCTCTTCATCCTCGCATACTTCATCCTCGCATCCTCGTGCCTATATTGCTCATAAACAAAGGGTTTCACTGTTGTTCGCGACATGTGGCAATACATAAATCAAATCAAATCCGAACCTAGGCACACCGATATTCACAGATTCTGTGTAATTCTGAGAAACTTGAACAAAAATTTAGACTAAGAACATTAGTGTGAGACTGTGTTCCATATGAATGTAGATGCAAACTGGATATCGTTTTTAGATCAATATGATTTAATGTGGTTATATTTCTGTCAACACTAGGGTCAATGTCATTCTGACTGGGCTTTCAGTGCAACTGGTGCCATAGAAGGACAGTGGGCAAAAAGGCATGGAAAACTGGTTTCTCTCAGTGAACAGAATCTGATTGATTGTACAGACGCACCTATTGGATGCTCTGGTTTATCCGCATTGAGCGCCTTTGTTCAAGTGATTCAACTTCAAGGCATCAACTCTGCTGAAACTTACCCTTACATAGGAAAGGTAAATCCCCAAGACTTCTAGTAAGGTTGTGGTGGAGTCGGGATTCATTCTCATTTCGTTTTATTTTATTTCTTCTC
>NW_025206301.1:0-6991 GCF_004010195.1 Chiloscyllium plagiosum | reverse complement strand
GAACATCTGGACAAGGACACTTTTGTCAGACTCCTGCTCATTGACTACCCCTCTGCCTTCAACACTCTTATCCTCTCCACATTGAACTCAAAACCCTGTCACATTGGTCATGATTCTACCCTCTGCAAGTTGATCCGCAGCTGTCTGACCCACAGATACCAATCATTGAAGATAGGCAACTGCACCTTCTCCCAAATAACCTTGACCACTTGCATCCCCCAAATAATGAGTGCTCAACCAGTTACTGTACTCCCTTTACACCCACGAATCCCGAACGAACACCATCCACACATTCACTGACGACAGCACTGTAACGGGAGGGAAATTTGACAACGATGAATGAAAAGACAGAAGGGCGATAGAGAGATCCTTGACGTGGTGCAATGAGAATAGCGTCTCTCTCTCTCTCTCAATTTTGGTAAAATTAAATAACACATAATTGACTTCAGAAGGAAAGGAGAACAACACGCTTCCATCTCCATCAATGGGAATGAGGTTGAGAGAATGGAAAATGTCAAATTTCCTAGACTGACCATAATGGACAATCTTTCCGGGAAATACCATGTGTTTGTGCCGTTGGAAAGTATACAACAACGCCTCTTCTTCCTCAGAGAGCTCAGGAATTTTGGCATGCGCATAAGGACCCTCACTAACTTCGACAGTTGCACCTTTGAGCGCATACTGTCTGGGTCCAGAAGGCCATGTATGGCAATTGCGAAGCTCAGGATCATAACAAACTACTAAAGGTTGTGTGCGCAGCCCAGGCCATTATGGAATCGAATACTCTATTAATGAACTCCACTTACACATCTCGCTGCCACGAAATTGCAGGCAACATCACCAAGGACCTAACTCACCCCGGTAATGTACTCCTTACATGCATTCCGTCAGGTAGAAGACACTGAAGCTTGAACACATCCACCAGCAGGTGCAGGAACAGCTTTTCCCCAGCTGTTATTAGACGGTTATGAGACTCTCTTGTTGAAATCATACTGATCTTGCTGACATTGAATTTGCCTTGTGCCCACTCTCTGCAATGTACCATTTTCCAAGTCTTTTTTGATCTGTTCATCCTCGCATACTTCATCTTCGCATCCTCGTGCCTATATTTCTCATAAACAAAGGGTTTCACTGTTGTTCGCGACACGTGAAAATACATAAATCAAATCAAATCCCAACCTCGGCACACCGATGTTCACAGATTCTGTGCAATTCTGAGAAACTTGAATAACATTTAGACTAAGAACATTCGTGTTAGACGGTGTTCCATATGAACGTAGATGCAAACTCGATATCGTTTTTAGATCAATATGATTTAATGTGGTTATATTTCTGTCAACACTGGGGTCAATGTCCTTCTTCCTGGGCTTTCAGTGCAACTGGTGGCATAGAAGGACAGTGGGCAAAAAGGCATGGAAAACTGGTTTCTCTCAGTGAACAGAATCTGATTGATTGTGGGAAAGGACCGATTGGATGCTCTGGTTCAAACGCATTGATCACCTTTGATCTAGTGATTCAACTTCAAGGCATCAACTCTGCTGAAACTTACCCTTACATCGGAAAGGTAAATCCCCAAGACTTCCAGTAAGGTTGTGGTGGAGTCGGGATTCATTCTCATTTCGTTTTATTTAATTTTCTCTCCTGTCTGCGTTCGCTTGTAAGTATTCTTGGAGTTTATTTTAATTACCTCTTGGTGAAGAGCAGCGAAACCTGTGTGTGTGTCGAGCAGCATGGACTCACAACGGAGATAGCCGAGAGAGTTTGGGTTCCTGATGGCTCCTGTCCTGTCGCTAATTCATGGCTGCTCAGGCGGTGATGAGTCTAAATACCTGGCAGTGTCCATATCCAGTACAGTTCTGCAGGTAGCAGATGAGCTCTGTTTTTGTTCATGGCAATATCTGTATCTATCATAGATTCACAAAATTAGCTGTGGAGGTGAGTCTGGGATTTTGGCAGCATGAGCATCCAGCACAGATTCATGGAGGTAGGATGCAAGTGGGTCAGTTTTCTGTCAGTGTCAGTGTCCAGCAGAGTTTCATAGATGCAAAGCGGAGGTGAGTTTTGCTTCCTATCAGTATATGTATCTAGCTCAGATTCATGGAGGCAGAAAAGGTGAGTTTGGTTTTCTGTCATTACTGCATCCATCATAGATTAATTGGGGCAGAGTGAAGATGAGTTTGGGTTCTGTCAGTATCGCTATCCAGCGCAGATTCATGGAGAGAGAGGAAGGGTTTTTTCGGGGTCCTGTCATGATCTGTATCCAGCACAGATTCATGGAGATGGGGAGAAGGTGAGTTTGGGTACCTGTCAGTGCACGTCGCCATCACAGATTCATGGAGGCAGCAATGGAGCTTCGGCCCAGTACAAGATCCGGCAGCAACTGCAGTGACTGCATTAGAAAGCGATATCTAAAGCAGCCTCGTGGTAACAACAGAATCGTGTTTGGACCAATGTCATGCCCAGCAGCATCAGTGGCATCTACTTTGCTGAGGTCCATCAAGGCCTCTTTGTGACAAAGGCATCAGCGGAGTCAAGATGCTGCCAAAGATTGGGCGTCTTTCATTCCGACGGTGATAGAGAAGGGGACACATGCCTGACCAGCATGTCCATGATGGAGCACTTAGCACTCCCAGTCATCTCAACTTTATCTTGAAATGCTCTCCTCATACCCTCAGACAATCTGCCTGAGGAGTTAAGAGTACTTCCACTTCTGTGAATTAATGCTCACCATTCCCACAGTTCAAAGATGTGGAGGTTAGGGGATTGTCTATGTTAAGCTAACCATGGTGCACAGGGAATTATAGGTTAGATGTGTAAGCCATGGGAGACGCAGGGTTACAGGGATAAGGTAGGGCCGAATGGGCACTTTCTACATTCTGGGGATTCTATGATACTGTGAGTTAGCATGTGGATGTGACGTTCAGCTGAATCAACGGAACATTCAGCATGTTCTGTCCTTCAGACGGGGACGTGCACCATCCACTACAACAGTTAACATACTAACACAGCGAAGGACAGATCTGAAGAGTCAGGAATAAAGGTAACTATTTTAATCTGTGTGCTTCTCCCATATGTCCCATCGGGCTGGTCAGTCACTCTAATATAAGCTGCAATTTTACATGAAAAGGAGAATGGAGTATGAGCTATAAGAAATTATAAACGTTTGATGAGAAATCTTCGAATTATGTGCTCATGTCGTTGGTAGGTCTGTGTGTAAATATAGTCCTTTGTTAACAGAGGTGTTTACTCTTTAGGAATGTCATTTACCGTGCAACTTGCTGGGTAGACATTTGGCATATTGTGGTGTAATTAAGAAACTTGGCTTGAATCTATACTCAGGAGACTTTTTTTTGCGTAAGTTGCTTTACAGTTGAT
This sequence comes from Chiloscyllium plagiosum, assembly GCF_004010195.1. Lineage (NCBI taxonomy): Eukaryota > Metazoa > Chordata > Chondrichthyes > Orectolobiformes > Hemiscylliidae > Chiloscyllium > Chiloscyllium plagiosum. Next base: position 3,616 of record NW_025206301.1, on the reverse strand, counting down.
GTTGTTCCTCCAGAAGCCGTTGTTGTCTTTCTACACGTCACAATTGCCCCGAGTATTGGATTTGATTGGGATCAGCCTCTTGCGTGCAAATCCCAGCTCTTTGTCTCAATGTCACACAATTTCACACTGTTCTTCAGTTTATTCTTCAAGTCCTTACCCCAGCTCTTCCACACTCTCATGCCTGCTCTCATTGTAGATGAATTGTGCGTTATCATCCAGGACAGATGTTGCTTTTGTTTTGGGTTTGTGTCAACACTGAATAATTGTTCCTGTGGTAAGCTGAGGCCACGCAGACTTTAAGTTCATTGTAAGCCCATCCACTCTGCTCTCCAAAATGCAGCGTTTAATTGGCCAAATAAACAACTGAATGAAAGAAACACTCTCTTCATGTGACAGGCGTACATGATCTGGTGACTGGGCATCACTCTAAACTAAACCTATTCTCTGGCTATGTTTTATGGAGGTGATGGCCTCTCACTCACTGGGTTGCGAGTCAACATTAACAGAGTCTCCTCTTTTCATGAAGCCCCAGTGTACGTATTGTCACTCGGGCACTGAGCTGGACAAGAGAAGGGCGTTGCACAAATGACAGCGCCAAGGAGTGGTCATTACCAGCCAGAGGCCAGTGGCCCTGCTCAACAGCCAGTGGCCCTGCTCAACAGGAAGGCAGTAACATTCAGTACAACAACAGCCTGAGGGCTGGTATTTATCTTGGGTAACAGGCCAACAGTAAGTGATTGGGTGAGAGGAGGGGAGGTGACGATCACAACACAGCTTTGTGTAGGGGTGTGTTTGGCTGGGGTGGGGTGTGGTGCAGTAAGGTCACATATCAGCAGGTGGACCTTTCCTCAACTGGTACTTGTTATTTCCCGACCCCTAAATCTACAAGCAATGCTGAACACATTTGCATGTCGTTGTCCTCTGATGTTGAGCACCCCTGAATGAATTATATTGGCATTGGGATCAGAACTGCTCAGTATTATAAATTGCCAATTTGGCAGCCTCAGTTTGGAGTCCAGCACGAATACTCGGCTTGTGATTCATTACACCTTTAGTCCCTAATTTACACTCCACAGTTGGGGAAACGACATGATCTCAAGAGTTAAAGTGAGAATGACACCCCTTTCCATCCGTGGTACAGATTATCTGGATGGAGATGATTTTGTTAGGTGTTTACAGGAAGTATTCCTGAAGCAATAATTGGATATGCCGACTGGGGGAGGTCATACTGGATTTGGTGCAATTCACTAGGCCAGGTGTCAGATATGTCGGTGGCAGAGCATTTTGGTGACAGAGAGCATAAATGCCTCAAATTTGCGGCCGCCATGGGGAGGAATAGAAACTGACTGTATGAGAGGGAATTTAATCTGGGGACGGGATGTTTTACTGCTCTTCGACAGGACCAATGGAGTATAAATTATGAATAATTGCTTTACGGAAATGCACAACAGAAATGTGGAGCATTTTTTGCTGTGTTGAATAACTTTGTCCCAATGAAACCGGATTGGAATTGTAAAGGAAAGGAGCCCTGGATGACAAGAACAGAAGAGCGGGATCGAGCGCAAATTTTGATGATTACAGGGTCGAAAGGAACGAACTCAAAAATCGACTGAGGAAAGCTGGTTGGGGGCATGAAGAAGCCTTGGCGGGAAGGATTTGGAAAAATCCAAATGTTTTGCACACGTACATTAGGAATAAGAGAATGATCTGAGAGAGCGTAAGCTGGATCCAAGCCAGTGGAGCGAACTTAAGCACTGAGCGTGGCGAGATAGAGAAGGAGCAAAATTAGTTGTTTTTTTTGCCATTGTATTCATGAGAGAGAAGGAGCTTGATGTGAGAGAGAATACTGGGGAAGAGCTTAATAGGCTTGAGCAGATTGATATTAAGAATGTGGATATGGTGGAAATTCTGGAAAGCATGATATGATTCAATCTCGAGGGCCGGATCAGATATATCCACATTTCCTACGAGAAGTGAGGATTGAGATTGCTGCACCTCTGGCAATGATCTTTGAATGCAACCTCTCCATAGTAGTTCTTCATGTTTGGAGGTAGGCATATATTGTACTTCTCTTCAGGGAAGTAAATAGGGAAAAATACATGGAAATTATTGTCGAGGTAGGTTTAAGTCTTGGGTCAGCAAGGTACTGAAAAATGTTCGCAGATATAGAATTTTGGATTGCTTGGATAAAGATTTTTGATTAAGGTTTGCTGTTTTTTTATAAATGGCTTGGATAAAGAAGTGGAAGGTAACCAGAGACGTTTACCCAAGAAACAGGCTGTCAGAAGTGGTCATACATTTATGGTCACTGGAGGAAGTAAAGGGAAGATATCAGAGCGAGTTTATTTCCGCAAAGAGTTTTTGATGCGTGGACTGCACTGCTAGCTTTGATAGTAAAGTTAGAGACATTAAGAATATGTAAGCGACTGCTGGTCAAGCACATGCACGGCAGCAATTTGAGAGGTTTGTATTTAGTTTGATCTTAGATTAAGATAAATGTTTGGCACAACATTGGGGTCCGAAGGGCCTGCATTGTGCTGCACTGTTCAGTGTTCTATGTTTTGACTCTTAGTAGGTTTGACACCATCCAGGACATTCACTCCATTTGTCTGGCATCAAATCCACAAATATTAATTCCCTCCAACATCATCACAAAGTGATAGCAGTATATACAATCCAAGAGCTGCAGCTGTGAAGTTGACCGATGGACTGTAGACAGATCCTTCCAAACCGAAGGCCACTTCCGCCAAGGACCGGAGCAGATACAGTTAACACCACTCCCTGCAACATCCCCTCAAATCACTCACCATCCTGGCTCAGAAATTTATTGTCATTCCACCACCGACTTTGGGTCAAAAGCCTTGAATTCCCTCTCGAAACTTCTGTACCGATCAAAATTTATGCAAATGTTCTGGAAGGCAGCTCATCACACCTTCTCCAAGCCAAGTTTGAATGAACGCTGACACAGTCTGCCACAACTACATTTTAATCCATTTTGGAATTAAATCTCGGTGTTTGTGGCAATTCCTCCTGCTACACACACCCACCCATTTCGATATCACTCCCAGTATCAATCTCACCCCAGAGTTGGCATCATGTTCTGTCCTGTGTCCTGAAACTGAAGTAACTGCAATATTGGAGAGAAGTAATTGAAAATTATTGACCAGAACCTTCACTCCATCAGAGAGTAGCAAAGTCACCACATTTATAATTTTCCAAGGGCATTGAGACCATACTTTAGACAATCAATATACTCCATCATTTCCAACATGCAAGAATTTCCAGAGAAGCTGAGGGCTGCAGGTGTATAATTCCTTGGAAGTAGAGCCGAGGATAGATAGGATGGTAAAGGAGGCATTTGGCACAGTTACCTTTATTGTTCAAAACATTGGTACAGGTATTGGGACGTCATATTGCAGCTGTACAGGACATTGGCGAGGCCACTTTTGTAAAACTGTATACACGTTTGGTTGCTCTGTTAAAGGGAGGATGTTGTTAACTTTCACAGGGTGCAGAAAATATTGACAAGGATGTTGCTGGGATTGGGTTTCAGTTATCGAGAGAGACTGAATAGTCTGGGGCGTTTCTCCAAGCGGAGGAACAGAGGCTGAGGGGT
>NW_025206300.1:0-11432 GCF_004010195.1 Chiloscyllium plagiosum | reverse complement strand
CCTCCCAGTCAGTGCCCATTTGAATTCTCCTTCCCACTCCCTTTCCAACATAACCATCCCTGGCCTCCTCTTTTGCCATGGTGAGGCAGACTGCAAATTGGACGAACAACACCTTATCTTCTAGGTAAAAACAAGAACTGCAGATGCTAGAAACCAGAGTCTAAATTAGAGTGTGCTGGAAAAGCATGGCAGGTCAGGCAGCATCTGAGGACACAGAAAAATCGACATTTTGGGTAAAATCCCTTTATCAGGAATAAAGGCAGGGTGACTGCAGAGTGGAGAGATAAATGAGAGGTGGATGGGTGGGAGAAAGTAGTATAGAGTACAATAGGTGAATGGGGGTAGGGATGGAGGTGATAGAATAGAGAGGAGGGTGGGGGAAGGTAGCAAATAGAACAACGGGTGAATGAGTGTGAGGATGAAGGTGATAGGTCAGAGAGGAAGGTGGAGTGGATAGGTGGAAAGGAAGATAGGCAGGTAAGACAGGTCATGAGGGCAGTGCTGAGCTGGAAGGTTGGAGCTGGAGCGAGCTGGGGAAGGGGAAATGAAGAAACTGGTGAAATCCACATTGATGCCATGGGGTTCAAGTATTCCAAGGCAGAAGATGAGGCGTTCTTCTTCCAGGTGTCGGGTGGTGCGGGAGCGTCGATGTAGGATGCCCAGGTCCATGTCCTCGGCAGAGTGGGCGGGGGAGTTGAAATGTTGGGCCACAGGGCATTGGGGTTAATTTGGTGCGGGTGTTCCGGAAATGTTCCCTAAAGTGCTCTACTCGGAGGCATTCAGTCTCCCCAATGTAAAGTAGACCACATTGGGAGCAACAGATACAAGAAATGATATTGATAGATGTGCAGGTAAAACTTTGATGGATGCGGAAGGCTCCTTTTGGGCCTTGAATGGAGGCGAAGGGGGAGGTGTCAGCGCAGGTTTTGCCATTCCTGCGGTGGCAGGGAGGGTTCCAGGAAGGGAGGGTGGGTTGAAGAGGGGCATGGACCTGAGCAGGGAGTCACAAAGGGAACGGTTTTTGCGGAAAGTGGGAATGGGTGGGTGAGGGAAATATATCCCTGGTGGTGGCGTCCGTTTGGAGGTGTCAGAAATGGTTTATGCGAAGGGTGGTTGGGTCGAAAGTGAACTCATTTCCAATTGCTGCCGAGACATTAACTGCTTCAACCTGTCTAAACCCCTCCCCCACTCCAACCTCTCACCTCACAATGCTCAGCCCGACACTCGCTCTGTTCCAATCCCAACCTCACCATCAAACCAGCAGATAAAGGGTGTGCAGTGGTAGTTTAGCGCACTGACTTCTACACTGCTGAAACCAGACACCAACTCGAAGTCACCTCCTCCTACCGCCCCCTTGACCATGACTCCAACTCTCATCACGAAACCATCATTTCCCAGACCACACAGAACCTCATCACCTCAGGATATCTCCAACCCCCAGCTTCCAACCTCATAGTCCGGGAACCCCGCACTGCCCGATTCTACCTCTTTCCCAAGATCTACAAACCTGACCACCCTGGCCGACCCATTGTCTCAGCAAGCTCCTGCCCCACCGAACTCGTCTCCACCTACTTTGACACTGTCATATCCCCCCAATCCAGGAACTCCCCACATACATTCGAGACACCACCCACGCTCTCCACCTCCTCCAAGACTTCTGCTTTCTAGGCCCCCAACGCCTCATCTTCACCATGGATATCCAATCCCTCTGCACGTCTATCCACCATGACCAGATCCACCAAGCCCTCCATTTCTTCTTCTCGCGACATCCCCAACAATACCCTTCCACTGACACTCTCATTCGTTTGGCTGAACTGGTGCTTACCCTAAACAATTTCTCCTTCAAATCCTCCCACTTCTTCAAGACCAAAGGCGTAGCCATAGGACCCCGTATGAGCCCCAGCCATGCCTGTCGCTTTCTTAGCTATGTAGAATAGTCCATCTTCCATAATTACACCTGCACCACTCCACACCTCTTCCTTCACAATATTGATGACTGTGTTGGCGCCACCTCGTGTTCCCGTGAGGAGGTTGTGCAATTCATCAACTTCACCAACACATTCCAAAATGACCTTCAATTCACCAGGACCATATCTGACACCTCCCTCCCCTTCCTGGACCTCTCCATCTCTATTAATGAAGATCAAATTGACACTGATATCTTTTACAAACCCACCGACTCCCACAGCTACCTGGATTACACCTCTTCCCACCCTACCTCCTGAAAAAATGCCATCCCGTATTCCCAATTCCTCCGCCTCCGCCGTATCTGCTCCCACGAGGTCCAGTTGCACCATTGAACAGACCCGATGGCCTCCTTCTTTGGAGACCACAATTTCCCTTCCCACGTGGTTAAAGATGCCCTCCAATGCATCTTGTCAACACCCCGCCTCTCTACCCCAAACCCCACCCCTCCAACCTTAACAAGGACAAAACGCCCCTGGTGTTCTCCTTCAAACCTACCAACCTTCGCATAAACCACATCATCCGAAGACATTTCTGTCACCTCCAAATGGACCGCAATATCAGAGATATATTTTCCTCCCCATCCAGTTCCGCTTTCTGCAAAGACCATTCCCTCCGTGACTAAATGGTCAGGTCCACGCCCCCCAACAACCCACCCTACCTTCCTGGAACCCTCCCCTGCCACCGCACGAATGGGAAAACCTGCGCCCACACCTCCTCCCTCACGTCCATCCAAGGCTCCAAAAAAGCCTTCCACATTCCCATTCACCCATTGTACTCTTTGCTACATTCCCCCACCATCCTCTCTGACCTATCACCTCCATCCACACCCCTGGAGGACGCAACGTTGTCTTCTCCAATTTGAAATAACATTCCTACCCATGCCCCATATCCCTTTCCAGCCTATCTCCCTCCCTTCCATTCCACCTAACGACGATGTCTTCCAGCTCCTAACTGGATTAATCCCTCCCATCGCTCAACCAAGTGTCCACGTATCCGTACCTTACCATCTCGCTGCTCTCCCCACCCCAACCACTCCCTTCCCTCTTTACCTGCAGCGCTCCCTACCCCCACCCCAAGTCCTGAAGAAGTGTTATACCTGAAATGTTGACTTTCCCACCTCATGATGCTGCGTGGCTTGTTATGTTCTTTTATCCTCCTGTTTGTCTCCTATAACTCAGGAAGATAGAGTCTAGTCAGCACAACGTGCCGGAAGCAGGAACCACGGGTTGCCCATTGGAGTCCTTGAACCTCTGCCCTCGAGCCAGGAGGAAGACATTCAGTTCCTCGAGACACTGACACATGAAGAGAAGAGACCATTCAGCCCCTCCAAACTGTTAGACTGAAATAGGAGGTTGTCACTGATGCTGCAGCACGACAAACTAATGAAGCAGAAACTGCACAGGCAGGCTCCTCCATATGGTTCTTCCTGGCCCCGTTGCTAATGGTACACACGTTATGTTAACATGGTTTGCTGACCATGAGGAGAGAACGTGATTGGTTTGTACCAAGTACCAAGGAGGCATCTTCTATGTCCAAGATGTTATGGACTAGGCTAGACCATTCAAAACGACCTTAAGCAGGCAGCCCAGAGCATAACTTGGCAATTTATTTCGGTAAGTGTATAATGAAAATTACGTGGAGTAATTTAGCTGATTGAGTACTAGATTTTAAAGCAGACAAAAACTTTATGCATAAAATTACACAATGAAACACAAAGAACAGAATAAAGAATCCCAACAGAATTCACCCGATTCAGCTCAACTTAATTATATTGTTCCGAATATACACAACTCTCCCAATGAGCAAACTCCCAATTAAAACCAGCATCAATGGAATACATGCTTCCAGGTTGAAGTTTAAGGTCAGTAAAGCGAAAGAATTTCCACACAGCACTCTGTTGAACTTCACAGTTCAAGACTCAACTGAAAACTACTCTGCTCAGCTCAGCTAGGACAGCGAAAAGAGCTCACCCCTCCCCATTCATTATACATGTCACTAATAAAGCATGGCCACTTCGGCTTGAAGTCTCATCTGTTTCCATATAAACAAAAGGACCCAGAAAAGCCTTTTCATCTCTATAACAAACCAGACTGATCGGAGCCCGGCTCTCTGAAAAACGTCAAGGACAGAGTCTCCTTGATACAAGGAACAATGTTTGGACAAAAAAGGGACCAGCTTTGTGACATCTCCCCCTCCCTTGAAAAAAATAACCTGAATACAAAAAGATTATTGCATTTTTATCCCTTCAAAGCCAGACATACACACTATACTAACTAAACATGCAAACATGCAACCCATGCAAATTCAGGCCTCCGCATACCCACCACCGAACGCCTCCGCACCTCATTGGAGTCTGACTAACTCATCAGCTTTCATGTTTTCGCGACCTGCCATGTGCACAATTGTCAGATTGAACGCCTGCAATAACAAGCTCCATCTACAGTCTGGCATTTTTGTCCTTGAATCATTCCACAAACGTCAATGTGTTGTGATCAGTGTCTATGATTGTCTCCGATGCATTGTTTGTAATATAAACACTATGATGCTTTAATGCCAACACTAAGCTTAAAGTCTCTTTCTACACCGTTGAACATTTCTGTTGATACACGTTCGACTTCTTAGAAAAAAAACACCCGATGGATCTTTCTATTCGGTCGTCATCCTCCTGCAGCAACACCAGACTGACACCCACATCACTGGCATCGATAGCCACCTTGAAATGCTTCGTGTAATCCTGTGTAGCTAATACTGTGGGCAGTGGTTAACACAGTTTTTAGGCTGTCAAATGACATTTGACAGTCCTCTGTCCACTGAGAGTTTTTGCCCTTGACAATTCAGTGAGGGGAGCAGCGACACTGCTTAACGTTTGGCATAAACTTTCAGTAGAATCCAGTCAATTCCAGGAACCGTAGTACTGTGGGTTTTTATTGTCGACGGTGTGGAACATTTCCCAACTACGTTTGTTTTCATATCATGTGGGGCCATTTGTCTAAGTCTAATAACGTGACCCAGGAACGGGATTTGGACTTTCGCAAATTCACCTGTAGCTGGGTTTACCACCAAGCCTGCCTTCTGAAGTCGATGGAAACATTCCGATAAATACTGTAAATGTTCCTTCCATGAGTGACTAAAAATCATCAGGTCATCAATGTAAACCACATAATTGGGTATGACCTTATTATCAGTCTCTGAAATGTGGCTGGATCGTTTCCCATACCAAATGCCACGAATTTGAAATGATATACTCCATTTGGCGTTATGAAAGCCGAAATTGCCTTTGCTCTCTCTGACAGAGGTCCTTGCCAGTAGCCTCTGAGCAAGTCCAACTTAGAAACATAAGTATCTTCTCCCACTTTTTCGACACAGTTCTCCAGACATGGAATTGGATATGCATCAGTCTTTGTAACGGTGTTGATTTTGTGATGGTCCACACGTGACCGGAGGGTGCCATCTGGCTTTGGCATCATGACTATACGTGAGTCCAGTCATTGTAACTCACATCAATTAAGCCATCTTGGCGCATGCGCTCTACTCCTTCTGAACCTGTGCCAATTTTGGAGGGTCATGCTGATAAGGATGTTGCTTAATCAGAACAGCATCTCCTGTGTCCAAATCACAATTATGTTCGTACTTCTCAGTTTATTACCGCAAATCTCTCCATGAGATAGTAATAGCTCTTTCAGATGGCTTTTCTTTTCTTGTGGAAGGTAACTCAATAATTTATCCCAATTTTTGACAACTTCCTCATTGTTCAATTTGATTTGAGGAATGTCAAATTCAGAATCCTCTGAACTTGATTCTTCCTTCTGTGTTGTAATCATTAAAACTTTATCGTCTTGCTTTCCTTCCCTATCAAAATACCTTTTGAGCATATTCACATGACACACACTGTAAGATCTCTTCCTGTCTGGAGTCCATATCAAGTAGTTTACCTCATTGAATTTATTCCCAATTTGATAAGGTACACTAAAACTTTCTTTTAAAGTCCCAATTGTTACCGGAAGTAACACTAATACCTTATTCTCAATTGCAAAATTCCGAATTTCCTATATCTGGTTTTCTGCTCGCACAACAACTCTGTGATTTTGTGTGGCTCACTTTATTGTAATGAAAACGTTTGTGTCTTTTCTCTTGATTGTTCCCCTAAAGGGTTTTTTTTTAACCCTGTGGTAAATTCACATTATGATCTTCACTGAGATCTACTTTTCCCTTTCCACGTGAGGACATCTCTTTGCTCCAATTTCTATTTCTGACGGACTGAAATTGATTCTGGAAGCCAAACCGAATTTATGGAACAGCCCATAATTCATCAGCTACTTCAGCTGCTAACCTTGATGTTATCACACTCTGCTCTTCCAGATGATTTCGCACAACTTCCAGGCAGTGAATTTATGAATTACTCCAAAATAATTACCTCTCTAAGGGCATCATAGGTTGCTTGATTTTTAAAGCACTTATCCTTCTCGCGAAAATTACTCTGTTTGATCCTTTCAAACTCAATATATGTTTGACCAGAGTATCTGTTCGATTCCTGAAACTTTTTCTATAGTCTTCTGGTACCAGCTCATATGCAGTTAAAATGACTTTTTCCAGCACATCGTATTCTGCAGATACCTCCTCAGATAGGCATGCAAATACCTCACTGGCCATAAGAGGCAATTTGTTTAGCCACCTTTTCAAATGAGTTGAAAAATACTTCCACATCTTTCTCATCAAATTTAGACAACGCTTGTAATTGGCTAGGCATCTGACTACTGGGGGTTGCTCATCCTCACTCTCTTCCTCACTAACACTACCCCCAACCCTTATCTCCTGCCTTCTTCGCTGACTTTCCTTTTTAAATGTCAGCTTTTGCTGTTCAAAAGCTGTCTCTTTCTTTCTCCTCTCATGCTCTCTCTTTTTCTCTCTCTTCTGCTGTTCTCTATTTTTCCCTCTGTTCTGCTTTTAATCGTAACTGAAACTGTTTCATTTCTGCTGCCCATTCCTTACCTCTCGCTGCTAAGTCAAGCTGCTTCCTTTGCAATTCAATTCTTTCCATCTGTATAGATTCTGATGGTTTCTTCAGCAAGTTTAATTGATGACTTACTACTGCAACTAACTCTCCTTTCCTCACAGAAGCAGGCAGTTCTGATTCCAGCTTCTCTGCTAATTCATGCAACTTGGTCTTATTCATTTTCTTCAAAACTTCCAATCACTGCATCCACAAACGTTTTGCGACTGAAGGAGCCATTGCTATGCCAAGCTTTGTTTACCCAACAAAACCAAAATCCGAAATAAAGATATGAGCACCTCACGCTTGCTGTTTAAAATCCTGCAAAGAACCCCCAATCCTGTATGGCCTAGGCTAGACAACTTAAAATGTTCTTAAGCTGGCAGCCCAGGGCATAACTTTGCAATTTGTTTCGGTAAGTGTACAATGAAAATTACCAGGAGTAAGATAGGGAGGTTGTCAACTAAATTTTAAAACAGACAAAAACTTTATTCACAAAATTACACAGTGAAACACAAAGAATAGAATAAGGACCCCCTACCGAACTCAACCTATCCAGCTAGACTTAATTATGCTGTTCCAAATATACACAACAGTCCCAATATGAAACCCCCTTTTAAAACCAGTAGAAATGGAACACATGCTTACAGATTGAAGTTGAAGGATAGAAAAGCGAGAGAGTTTCCACACAGTTCCATGTTGAACTTCCCAGTTCCAGACTCAACTGAAAACTGCTCAGCTCAGCTCAGCTCGTTCAGCTAAAACAAAACCTGACCACTCCCCTTTCATGATACACGTCCCTTCTGAAACAGGACCATTTTGGCCGGAAGTTTCATCTGCTTCCATATATCATCTCTGTACGAGGTCAGACTGATCGGAGTCAGGCCCCATTTTAATGCTCCTTTGAAAACAATCAAGGACAGAACCTCCTTGAGCCAAGGAATAGCTTTGAGAGAAAAAAGCGACTAACTTTGGGACGGAGAAGACGGGCTAGTTTTCTGTATGGAGGTCAGAAGCTGGTGGGATTGGCTAACTCTATCAGAGTGTGACTGCTGACAGGTTTGTGAACAACAAGACATTCAGTGCAGGGTCACAAACTAACTACACATTGAGGCGGGGAAAGTTCATTCAGAACCTGGAGCTTTCTCTCAACCAACATGAAGGTCCACAGAGCTATGTAAACTATCATAGAATCATAGAGTCCAACACCACGGAGACAACACCTTTAGCCCAAAGTGGTTCATGCTGACCAAAATGTCCATCCATGCTCACCCAGTTTTCCTGCACTTGGCCAATATCCTGCTCAAAGTTTCCTATCTGTATATTTGTACAAACGTGAAGATGTGTATTGCAGAGAACATGTTATATTTCACGGTATCAAGGTTTTGATTTGGAAAAACTGAGTGTTAGTTCATAACACTCAAGATTCAATGCAATCAGTTTTTATTATTTTGTAGCAATACAGATTAAGCAGTCATCTCCTTCACAGTCTCCTCATGGTACCACCACTGTAGGGATAGTCTGGTGAACCTCCATTACACTGTCTCTCTGTAGCAAGGAGATAATTCATTATAAAGGAGAGAAAATCAGTTCACAGTGCCCCCAATACTTTACAACTGCAGGATGGTGTCTTCACTCTTAGACTTAATCATTGTGTAATGAAGGACACCACTCATTTACTGTGCTGATTAGTTACTGCTCCATATGAATTCTGTCTGTGACTCATGACAAAGGATCATTTCACCTTCTCATAAATACAGAATGAGAAGGATGATATGTTTTACCAAATCATTTCTTTATGAAGCAAAGCCAGACCAAAAGCAACATCACTATTGCCGTTGGAGATGGTTGGAAATGCTAAGGAGGCAACGGCCTTGGCTGTATGTTCTCTGGAATACTAACCCAGGGACCTAAGCAATGACCCAGACACCGGATTTGACTTCCACCACAGCAAATCTTGGAATTTGAATTCAATAATATATGAGAATTAAGAATCAAATAAGACGATGAAGTCATTGTTGACCTGGCACCTGTATGCCCTTCAGGGAAATCTACCATCTTCACTTGGTCGGGCTGAGGTGTGACTCCAGACCTACAGCAATGTGGTTAACTCTCAGTTAAAGTTTGCATTAGCCAAGCCAGGCACTCAATTATATCACTCACTACAAAGTTTCAAAGAAATGAAACTGGATGGACCTCAGCACTGTCTACTCACAGTCCACGGACTATATTGGGTCAGAAAGGTTGCTCACCAACACCTTCTCAAAGATAATGAGGAATACTAACCCAGCATCCCATTATTGAAAAGTAAATGATCACACTTTACCAAAGAGAGACAAAGGGACGTAACTCACTTTACACAGGGACTTTGATGTATTTCCTAAATGGGTATGATTTTCAGTAATATGGGAACAGGAGAAAAATAGATCATCAACAGTTCTTTTGTTTTCTTCATTTTGTCTACGTGTCTCTTTCTACATCTATTCAACTCACTCCTTCTTCCCTTCACAACAGACGTCCCTGTCACCAACATCAATTATACTATTTCCCAGCAATGTTCAGTTCTGGTGTGCGGTCAGTGAACTCGAAGTGCCAATTCTGTTTTTCTCTCGACCCGAAGCTGCCAATGCTTCTCAGTTTCTCTGGCAATTTCTTGTTGTTTTTCTTTCTGATCTCGAGCATCATGCTTTGTTTTATTGAATGTTGTTATTACATGGGATGCCTGCATCACTGGTAAGGGAAGCATTTGTTGGCCATCACCAAGTGTCTTTTATTGTGAAGTCATTCTTTCAGGCAGAATAGAGCCAAACACATTGCTGTGGGCCTGAGTCAGACCACGTTATAATGCTAGATTTCTTTACCAAAGAACATCACGGAAATAGATAAAATGCTGGTGATATTATGGTTGTTGTTAGTGAAACTCGCATTTATTCCCAAATCCTGCATTTGAATATATGTTCTGACATCATCTGTGGCAGGATGTGAAACAGTGTCTTTATGCGTAATAACCTGTACCTCTGAATTACATTTCTTGCGACATTACTACTCTGACAGAGTGTACTTGTCATGAAGTTATGTTAGAGTCAAGAACAAGGTTGTTATCGAAATATTTGCAACTGTAAATGTGCATACAGGAGAGTTGGAATCATAAAGTCAGAATTTTACCAAGGCATAGATAATGGCTTATTAAACATCAGCATTGACGCGAAGATGGGGACTGGGGGTATAATCGAGCTGGTCATGGATAAGTTTAGCGATGGACAGAATACCACGACATAAACGAATTCAGGGCAAAAAGGTACATCGGGATTGTGAACAGTTTTGTTCTTAGATGTTTGTGAGGCTGGATGTGTGGGTGGTTGTCAAATTTGTGGGTAATTAATAGAATTTGCATCTGAAACTGAAGACAATAGTTTTTGTCTTTGCTAAATATAGGTAACAGAAATAGCAATGAGTTTCACCATGGCTTATGGGCTTTATAAATGGATAGAGATGGGGAGACTTACCAGGAACACCAACAATAGCGAGAAAGGGATAGTAACCTGCCTGGATAATAAACAGTACACCGTATATCCGATTTGGCAATGTAATCCAAGACAAGGAAAGATACAAAAGACCAATGGATAAACTCCTGTCCATTGTTGCAGCATTCCAGTCTACTGTGCTCAGATTCTGATCCATTAAGGGAACTTTCCAGACTATTCTCAGATGTTTATCTCTCCTCTTCCCGTCTCTGCAGCTGTTGATCCCTGTTAATGTGGAGGTGATGCATCTGCTGCTGCAATGCTACAAAGCATTGAAGAAGCCCCTTACTAATAGAAGAGGGAAACCATCCAGTGACACAATTAGGATCCATGGAGACTGTCATCAATTACAGTCACTGAACAAACAGATCCAGTTAACTCATTCCAGTATGCTACCTTCAGATCACAATAACATCTGGCCTGGATTGAATGTTGGTATCGCTATCTATTGGTCACATTGACCATCACCAATTGCTCTCGTGAAGTTGTTGTGAGGGAGAATGATGGATGTTTTCTTATCGCAGGCTAGATGATTTTGCTTTGTAGTTTGTTTGCACTGTTGTAACCGCCTGAACCTCCCTCCACCATCACCCCCAAAAACCACAATCTAGATGTAGTTACCATGCTGATCTCTCCTCGACTTTAACAGGTGCCAATCAGTAGATTTAGAGTAGACATATTTGCCCTGACCATACACAGGAAGTGTGCATCTGTCTGGGCATTCCTCTCATTGCTCTAATAAGGCAATTCTGTAAATTCAACACAGAATGTGCTTCAGCACTGTTTTATATAAACTCACAAGCATTTTAATACACTTTAGTGGCTTCAAAGAAGTAAGACTAACATTTCTTTTTAATTCCTAAGCTAAATGTGGCATGTTGTCACATAGGCGGTCCCTTTACAAGGTTACGTTGTCCTTGATCTTTCTTTTGCCAGAGAGGGTCTAAACG
>NW_025206299.1:3573-11432 GCF_004010195.1 Chiloscyllium plagiosum | reverse complement strand
TCCTGTAATATTCTCATGTGCAATCCACAGATTCGACCCATGCACAGTACTGAAAATGTGTTGTTGGAAAAGCGCAGCAGGTCAGGCAGCATCCAAGGAACAGGAGAATCGACGTTTCGGGCATGCACAGTACACCCAGAAAGGCCTGACAGTTGGAAAATAGGAAAGAGCCTGCTGCACAGTAATATGTGATATCCAAATTGGAACATTCCCTTGTTTATTCATTTCACACATGCAGTCAGCTGTGCATCCCTCATAACTTCACTATTGGTGCTGGTTTGCTGAAGTTGGGCTGTATTGCTTGAGGAAGCGAAAGTTTAGAGGAAATTTGGTGGAGAACCTCAAAATCGTAAGGGGCCTGGACGAAGTAGATAAGGAGGAGTGGATCTCAATTCACGGAGGATTCGAGAACAAAATACCACTGATTTCGAACAAAAGTGGCGAAAGAAGCAATGGGGACACTAGGAAACGTGTTATCATGGAGCAAGCGGTTAATATTTAGAATGCTCTGTTGAAGCGTGCAATGGAAGATGATTCATTCGAGCAAGTAAGGATAATGGCATGAAAAGGAAGATTATGCAGGAATATTGACAGTGTGAGCAGGTGAATTGCTTATTAAGACAATCAGCAAAGAAAAGAAACGATTAACTCAGGTCAACTCACATCCTGTAACACTCTGCCATATGCCTGAGGAAGAAAATCGAAGGGGTCTCTTTAAGGAACTGATAACAGAACAAATTATATTTTGCTGGAATTCTGGAGTTTGTGTGGTGCTAACGTGGTACCGTGAAAATGAATTCAGAATTTATTATCTGACAACTTTGCTTGCTTTCATGAATTTGTCAGAAGATTTCCATCATCCTTTAAACTGTGAATGGGCTACCGCTGCTGAAAATTATGCTTGGAATATTGTTTTCAAGAAGAGAATTGATACTTTGCCGTTGGGAAACAGAATTTGCTGACTGCCTCTTTTCTAGACTTTCAAGTGTTTCCTGGTGAATTGATGCCTAAGACCATTCTGAAATATTCAAGATAGTTAAGGAAGTTAACCGTGTAAATGGAAAGAGGTTGTTTCCCCACATAGGAGAGTCCGGTACCAGATGGCAGAATATCCGAATATGGAGTCATATATTTATGGCAAAATGAGAGGGGGATTCATTTTTCCTATCAAAGGGTAGTGAACATGTTTAGAACATTGGTTAGTTCACTTAGCTCGATGGATAATTTGTAATGCAGGGGGATGTCAAAAGCATGGCGTCAATGCTCTTGCTGCCTGGGGTTGCCATTCAGGATGATCCACCTCAACGTCTCTCATTGCCTGATGCGTGATGTCTCTCAGTTTATACCAGCACCAGTCATCTCTCCATCTTGTGAGACCAGCCCTATGTCCGGCACGACCAAGACAACATTAATGAAATAACTCCCCAGAGCCCGGTAACCTATCAATAAGATATTCTTTAATTACACGTAAAGAGTCCTCGACAATGATGTGGCTTCCTCAGAGGCTGGTCGCAGGGTGAAAACAGGGCCCCACCGGACACTCCTGTTATTAGCTGTCAGCTTGGACTCCCAGATTGGCCCAGGTTAACTGCCCCAATGAGGAGGTTCATGTTCGGTGGTCTACCAGGCTGACCACGTTCCAATCACTACATTTAACTTTCGTGCTTATGTGGAATTCGATAGCTCAGAGAACTGTTGAGATTGGTTCACTGAGTGCATTCAAGGATTACATGGACCTTTTTAACCAGTAAGATAATCAAGTGTAAAAGAGGAGATAATGTACTTAACGGTTATCAGGTCAGCCAGAAATGATCGAACAGCCTCGATGGGCTCAGTGGATACCGTTGCCGAGAATATTGTCTTATTCTTGGCAACATCCTGGTAAATTTCTTCTTTCGCCAATCCCTGTAAGCACAACAATCCTCTATTACGGTGTCCACAACTGCACACAATATTCCAGCTGAGGCGTAAGCAAAGTTTTGAACAGCTAATCAACACCTGCCTACTCTTACAATCGATGTATTGAATAAAGTATCCCGTATGGACGCTGAGTTGTTTTATTATATTCCGCTGTCACATTCAGGGAATTGTGCATGTGCTGCCTTCCCAACTGCACAACTCTATCTGTCTCTCCACAAACCTTTGTGTCGTCTGCAAGCTTAGCCATGATAGCCTCAGCTCCTTTACGCGGATTATTAATACACTACGTGTAGTTTGTCAATTTATCTCAGAAACACCAGCCAATTCTGCTCTATCATCTTCCCTGCAGGTCTCCCCTTCCACTTCACTCTGGCCAGCTCCTCCGCCATGTTGTCGTTGCTGCTTTTTGTCAACGGGATTATTAGATCTGATTCCATCCTCTCCCTCTCAGATTGAAAAGTGACCGCGATCACATGATGTTTACGTCCCCCAGTGGTTCCTTCACCTTCAGCTCTGTAATCATGTCTGCCTCATTTTACATCACCAAACCCAGAACTGTCATTTCCCCAATGGGTTCTACCGTTAGTTGGTCCAAACAAAATCTCGTTAACTTTCCACAAATTCCATTTCCTGGGATCTGCTTCCAATCTGATTTTTACAGTCCACCTTGATACTGAAGTCCTACGTTAATTCTTGCAGTAATTCCTTTATCACATACCTTTACTATCTCCTGATCTATCTTCTGCCTCACAAACTGACTACTACAAACTTCCATTAGGACTTTTTCTTTTCATTTCCAGTTCCTTAAATGAGCCCACGTAGATTCTTTGCCTGCTCAACCTTATACCACAGCTCTTGCTATTAATTCAATTTGACTCTGACAGAGCAGAGATCTCGACCCACTCTGTTGATGCGTGTATCCTACTAAAGAGTATCATACTCTTGGATATTTATTTCCCAGCGCTGATCCAAGTGCAACTACACCTCTAAGATATACACCACTTGGCACCCACCAAATGCAATATGACCTACAAGTTCATTAACTCTATTTGTTGTCCTGTGTATATTTAAGTACAAAACACTGCATTAAATTTGTCCCTTCCTCTGCTTGATTCTTACCTACTGTATCTGAAGATAGATTACTGTCACGCCACATACGGTGCTGTCTGCACCGTTTCTTGTTCTGAAAACTTTATAAACCTCTCCTAAACTGTGCCCGCCTTTAATCAAAGGCAACGATGTAGATGCTGCAATTGGTTAGAAAAAAGGAAGGTGAGTCAAATGAAATGGGTTGAAACTTTATTGCTGGAACAGCACAGCAGGTCAGGCAGCATCCAGGGAACAGGAGATTCGACGTTTCGGGCACAGGCCCTTCTTCAGGAATGAGTCAAATGAAATGACAACATCGAATTGAAAGTGAAACACGATAACTTTCAAATGAATGCATGTCTTTGATTAGTATACTTACGATAGTTTTAAAATAATATTAACGTTTACGTTTGATAGAATATATCATTCGGAGAGACCTTTATTATGTAAATGGACCCTGATCACATGTTGAAGAAAGCTAATGGCGAAGGTTCCCGTGTGTTCTCTGGTCAGTGACATAAATCCAAGGGGTTAGCTGACTGAAACTTCATGTAACATTGATATCCGGACACCATCAGATCACAACTGATGTTTTTGAATGATGGAGCAGATTGGAAGGACAGACTGATCTCACAATGCACTTGAAAAGTATGCACTTGTGCGTTTGAAAAAACAAATAGTATCTGCCCAATTCGTGTGTCGCATATGGGGGAAGTGGGACGTTTCCTGAAACTAGGAATTGTCTAGAACATCATCTGAAATGTTCGATAAATGACATCATCGAGAAAGTTCAGGAAGTAGCATTCTCTCCAACATTCTCTAAATGACATTCACCAACTTAATTGAACAAATGATTAGATACCGACGAAAGAGATGCCATTACAGGGAGAGGTAGACACTGTTCACAAGTAACCTCGGGCATTTGAAAGGGTGAATGTGTTTTCCATGCATTTATAATTCTTCACGACAGAGGATTGAGGACAATTTAGACGAGAAGGAAGATATTTCAGAACTCCGTTTTACTTCGAGGAATTGTGAGAAAATCGTTCGTGCTGACAATGCTTTCCGCTTCCGCATTAAGAACAGTGATGTCGTAATCCGTGTCTATTGTCGAGTGACCAACTGTGTGGAAATGTTCTAGATACAGTCTGTTCTTATGGTTGTGTGTCTGTGTGTTTTGGAAGGGAGTCTTTCTTGTCCTTTGCATCACATTTATTTAAGAAATTCAAACTTCCCATTTTGTAATTTCAGCTGCAATCATTTCAATAAATCTCTGACTACAGTGAAACTTTTTATGTCTCCATTTTTCTTCAATCGAACTGGTAAATATGCCCCCAGGGTGATGTATAATTTGTTTGTTTTCTATGCTTACAGTTCATGTATTGACGATCTTCGTCCTGCTTTATAAAGATTGTGGAATGTCTCGATGTGTTAAACGTTACCTGGGAGCGATGGCGGTGGCGGATCTACTGTTCATTAATTTGGACCTGAATGGCGGCTGTGATTCTGGGAACAGTGACTGTGCTGAGCTGTTTAAAGAACATTTTCTGGTATTTTATGCTCGCACCTCGGTATTGGTTGCAGAACACACCCTGGTTTTGTGATGGAACCTTAAACGTTCGTTCCTCTCTTGTGTGGGTCACAATCGAGATTCTCCACCACATTCTGAATCCAGCTCCCATTTCTACTGATTCTGTTGCTCAATGTTTTAACCATCCGACACATTTTGGTGACAGGCAGAGCCTGCAGGAGACTCCGTTCTCACAGAAATGGGGGTGTTCAGTGTGACACAGGAATGCAAAACCGAAAAAAGTCCATCATTTTACTCTTTATGATCTCAGCCAATTTCATCTTTTTATGGTCAGCGTTATTGGTGCATACTATATGGTTCCGGATGTGGTGGTTTGTTGTACGACCTGGTTTATCTACATCCCTTTTTGCTGGAATTAGGTTTCATGCTGCAGCTCCTCAGTTGCTGCACAAACACTGCAATATATTTCGTGACACAGACTAAGTTCAGACAACAACTGAAGACTCTGTTGAAATATCCCTTTACCAAAATTCATTAAAGAATCATATTCACTCATTAATAACTCCATCCAGGTTTTTCTTGCATCAGTTCAATATTTCAGCAATGAAGCAACCTGTCGCTATATTGCCAAGCTGAGGACAATGCTGGTTTGTCCAATGTTATCGCACAATTAGTGACAGTGGCACATTTCAATGTTTCTCACAACTCAGAGGCCAACGAGAAGAGGCACCATCCCTTGATTGTATCCATTATTTCAATTTGTAATTAATAAATTAGTCATTTAAAAGTGCCAAGCTGCAGACTGAATGATATTGTTGTTTGTCTTTGTGTTGAAGAAGCTGAGCTGGAAAGAGGCTAAGTCGGCCCCATTGCCTGTTCCTCAGGGAAGGGGAGGGGAGCTGGGCAGAGGGGTTGGGCTTAAGGAATTCTGTCCTTGCTTTCACTTCTGGATGAATCACGTCGACCTGGCCTCGGCATAATGCATCTCTCTCCCTTGTTTCATCACCTTCCATATCGCCCTCCCACTCTCACGAAGGCCTTCCCTCTCTCCTCCCAATTTCTCTCCCTTTTTCAAAGTCCCTCTCTACCTCATTCTGTTTCACTCTCTTTGCTTCCTGCACTGACTAATGCCCGTCAGTCCCGGTTTATTCAAACGTTCTATGCCTCTATTCCTTAGGTCCTGTCTAACTTTCTTTTGGCACAGGGCCACACAGTTTGGTGTGGAGCCACAGAATATGCCTGGGGAGCAGAATGTGGGAGAGTACAAAAACTGTTGGTAAAGGAACAGATTGGTGGTAGCGCTGCAAGCTTTTGGTTGGAGAAGAAATATGATGTTGGGTGAACAGTATTGTGTTGAGGCTATATGTCAGTGTGTTTTGGACAGTGTTGGATGGGGTCACAGGCTGCTGCAAGGGCAAATCTCCAGATTTGGGAAAAGATTGAGTGTTTTGATCTGTCAGGGTGAAACATCGAGTCACTGAAGGACAAAATAGTGAAAGCAGATTGTAGTTGTGACCGCTAAGAAATCACACAAACAGTAAATTAGACTTGAGATATGCAGTCCGGAAGAGTGGAGCTGCGAATGTGATTGGACAACTGGAGCAATAACAAAAGCAGGCAGCTCTATAAATATTCCAGACTGAATGTTGAGCGAAGACAGGACATCATTTCACCCGCTGGGGGGAGCTATCTGTTTTCATTCTCAACAGAGGTATCCAGTTGATGAACAATCGTTTTGATTTCATTTGATTTATTGTTATCAAGTTTTCCGGAGTACAGGCTGATGATTCTGGTGTATCTTCTTATTGTGCCCTCTTCCGGAGGATCTCAGCTTCATGCATATCAGTCTTGAACTAATCATTTTCACTCCACGCAATGTTAGGAAATAGCTGAAGGAACTGGAAATCACAGAAGCTGCAGACTTGACAACCTTCTAGCAAAAACAACGATTTCCACGTGCACTAATAAAAGTGTAGGAGCAAACCTAAGGAGATGGGTCACGCAGATAAAGCTAAAGATAATCTCAAGAGATTCTAAAGCTATATTAAGAGTAAGGGTTTGGCGAGGGAAATCATAAGTCCTCTTAAAGATCTGCATGGACGTCTTTATGTGCTTAACTGGCGATGGAGGACATTTTATATTATTATTCATCCCCAGTATTTACCGAGGAGAGAATAATGTGTGCCAAAGAACTAAGGGAACCAAGCAGTGATGTTTTGGATCATATACATAGTATCAGAGAATCGGTCTTTGCAGCCCAAAAGCACATTGAAGTGAATACATTGCCCTATGCCTGATCAAGGCCATCCTCATTTGTTGTAGGAGGCTAAGGAATAAATTGAAGAGGCCTTTCTAGAGGTGTTTGCTTCATCTTTCCCCGCTGGTGGCGTTCCGGTAGACTGGAAGGTGGTTAATGTTGTTCCATTGCTTTAGTAACGTATCAAAGACAGGACAGGGATCTGCATGCCAGTGAGCCCAATATCAGTGGTAGGCACGTTGTTCGACAGGATAATGAGGGACAGGAACAACCAAAATGTGGATTGTTTAGGTCTGATGAGTGATCATCAACATGGATTTATGCGTGGGACGTCATGACTGACAAATCATGAAGAGTGTTTTTCGAATAGCTAACCAAGAGGACAGATGACGGTTGGGCAGTAGATGTTGTCTGTACGGACTTCCGTATCGTCTTTGATAAGGTATCACATGGCATTCCAGTCATGGAGATTAGGTCATTTAGGATCCAGGGAGAGTTAACGAATTGGAATCAAAATTGGATTGACGATAGGAAGCAGTGCTTGATTTTTGAAGTTTTGTTTCGCAGACTGCAAACCTGCGACTAGTGGTGTGCCCCACGGTTCGATGCTGGGACCTTTGTTGTTTAATATTTAAGTATATTACCAGGAACTGAATGTACAAGGCATGATTAGAAAGTTTGCCATCTATGCAATCCATGAACATACCGCTAATAGTAAGGAAAGTTATCAGAAGCCACAAAGAGATCTTGATAACGTGGGAAGTGCGCTGAGGTTTGGCAAATAAAATTCAATACAGAGCAGTGTGCGATTTAACACTTTGGAATTTCAACCAATGTTAGGACTTATACGGTCAATGGTAAAGTCCTGAGGATTGTTGTGGAACAGAGGGAATTCAGAGCATAAGTACGTAGTTCATTGAAAGTGGCATTGCAAGAAGGCAGGGTGGTGAAGAAGCATTTAGCATGCTGGCCTTCAGCGGTGGAGGCATTGAATACAGGAGTTGGGACTTTATGTTACAGATGTATGATGTTGGTGTGGCGGCACTTGGAGAATCGTGTACA
>NW_025206299.1:0-3332 GCF_004010195.1 Chiloscyllium plagiosum | reverse complement strand
ATGTTGTATTACTCGATGTCTATCCCACTCTATAACACAGAAGATTCATGTTCCTTTACTGGACATGTTACAAACCAAACCTTGCAAATAAATCTACTACATTGGCATCTACCCAGCAATGTGGGAAGTTGCCAAACAGTGTTCTGACCAAAAAAAGCAGGAAAAATCCACTCGAGTTAATTTGTATCCAACGAGTTATCTTTCAATCATCAAAGAAATGAAGGCGAGTTAGTGGACAGTGCTCTGAAGCAACACATTTTCAACAGTAAGCTGCTCGCTGACACTCATTATCTTCGAGCATTAGCTGTCTTTTCTCATTGTGCCGATTTGCTTCTTGTATTGCTTGCTCGCTTCCCTTACGAATATTACAACAGGAAGCTCGTGTTCTAACATAATCAGATCAACGATGAGATTTCCAATTGTGGCCAGACTCGGGGGCTGGGGAAGGGAGTGAGAATGGGGGAACGAGAGAAAACAGAAAGAATTAGATGCAGAGAGAGAGGGAGACAGAGAATGGAAGAGGAAGAGAAACAGGAAGGAAAAGAGAGGGGGGCAAAGGGACGAAGAAAGGGAGACGGAGATGGAAAGACAGAAATGTTCCGGCTCTCAATCCTGATTGCTCCCGTATGCTTAAAGTGATACAATACCAGCCTCTGATGGACAGTCTAAATCACGGCAAAGAAGATGGTGACGTCTGAAAACCATTAGCTGATCAGTGTCAGAGTGTGTGAGAAAAAATCCTCAACAGAGGCCGACACACAAACTTGGACACAAACTGTACTGATGTGGAGTGGATTGCTATTGTACTGAATCTTCTCAGTGAGAAAGATGCTCATCCTCACAAACGCATGTCTTCCCTCTGCAATGTGTAATTGATTTGTCTTTGCGCAGATTTCGTGCCATTATACATTTTAATTAATTTTACGTGGTGAAATTTATTCCACTTTCTGAAATTTCTAAGGTTTTGTAATTTACTCATTCAGTTTCTAAGTGAGAAATGAATTCAAAAATGGATGGAGTGAGACCATCAATTGAAAAGTATGGTGCTGAAAAAAACACAGCAGGCCAGGCAACATCCGAGGTGCAGGGGAATCGACGTTTCGGGCATAAGCCCTTCTTCAGGAGTGAGACCATCATTTGGTTTGTTCATTTCCCTCTGCTCATATAGAGCAATATTGATTGGACAAACTACTCTTTGTCTCCAAAGACATTGTTTGAAGAAGAAATAATTGAGTAACCTCGGAGATTGACAGCTTTTAATGCTTTCTCCAAACAGTCACCTTGTGTAGTGGCATTGCGAGGCCACTAGAAGATGGTAGCGAGTCACGTTAAATACAAGAAGTAGAGACTCTGAGCTTTTGATGGCATCGCACAGAGAATTGGGCTCAGTAACTCACACAGACACAGAGATACGCACTAATTCACACTCTCATATACACTAGCTCACACACACAGCTAGAAACACACAAAGGTTGTTTGACAGAGATAGACACGCACACAGACACACAAAGAGAAAGACACATATAGACATGTATATATAAACAAACACATGTACAGATATGATTCGGAGATGCCGGTGTTGGACTGGGGTGTACAAAGTTAAAACTCACATAACACCAGGTTATAGTCCAACAGGTTTAATTGGAAGCGCACTAGCTTTCGGAGCGACGCTCCTTCATCAAGTGATTGACAATCACCTGATGAAGGAGCGTCGCTCCAAAAGCTAGTGTGCTTCCAATTAAACCTGTTGGACTATAACCTGGTGTTGTGTGATTTTTAACATGTACAGATAGACATGGACACACACACAAGCACACACGGAAACCTGTAGACACACTGACAAGCACATGTACACACAGAAATGATACACACAGTGACACACAAACACAGAAACACAGAAGCATATAGACCCACTGAAACATGCATACATACTGGCAAACACACATGTAGAGATACACAAAAACAAACAGATACAGACTGGTGTAGTAACTGGCCTAGCCCTGAGTTTAACCATCTCTAACACAATTAGATAGTCAGACAATTCCCAGAATGTAGTGATAAAATTTTACGAGGAAGTGGAACTGTACTGCAATGTCTCTCACTCTATAGTCAGGGAAGAGGTAATGGTGTTTGATAAGTTCATGACCATTTATGAAATGTGTAAACATCCGGTTGCACAATAGATCCACTTAATCCCTTGATGTGTATCTGTGAAATGGATTGATGCAAATTCTCAGAAACACAATTAAGTAATCTCACTGAGTGTATTTCTTCATTTCAGTCCCACTCACACCTCGTGTTGCTCTGTGTGAAAATACTATGCTCTACGCTGGTATAAACCTAAGTTGTGTGGATGCAGAAGACAATGTTCCCTTCTGTAAATAAAAATGTGTTTTAGCCCTGGGTTGATACTGAAGTTTTGACTCTGTGTAGATTTCGTGTTTGGGCTTTATTTGTGTATACGTGAGATCTTGTGCTTGCTGTTTTCCCTGGAGCGTCGGAGGCTGAAGGATGACCTTATAGAGGTTTGTAAAATCATGAGGGACATGGATAGGGTAAATAGGCAAAGTCTTTTCCCTGGTGTGGGGGAGTCCAGAACTACATAGAACATAGAACATTACAGAGCAGTACAGGCCCTTTGGCCCTCGATGTTGTGCCGCCCTGTCATACCAATCTGAGGCCCATCTAACTTACACTATTCCATGTACGTCCATATGCTTGTCCACTGACGACTTAAACGTACTTAAAGTTGGCGATTCTACTATCGTTGCAGGCAAAGCATTCCATACCCTTACTACTCTCTGAGTAAAGAAACTACATCTGACATCTGTCCTCTTTCTATAATCCCTCAAATTAAAGCTATGCCCCCTCGTGCTCGCTGTCACCATTCTCGGAAAAAGGCTCTCCCTATCCACCCTACCTAACCCTCTGATGATCTTGTATGTCTCTATTACGTCACCTCTCAACCTTCTTTCCCTAACGAAAACAGCCTTAAGTCCTTCAGCCTTTCCTCGTATGACCTTCCCTCCATACCAGGCAACCTCATAGTAAATCTCCTCTGCACCCTTTCCAAAGCATCCACTTCCTTCTTATAATGCAGTGACCAGAACTGGACACAATACTCCAAGTGTGGCCCCACCATAGCTTTGTACAGCTGTAGCATAACCTCAAGGTTCCGGAACGCGATCGCTCTCTTAATCCAAGCCAAAACACTGTATGCCTTCTTAACAACCCTGTCAATCTGGGTAGCAACTTTCAAGGATCTGTGTACCTGGATACCAAGATCTCTCTGCTCATCGACACTACTGTTTGTGAGAGAGAAAGATTGTGTC
>NW_025206298.1:10734-11428 GCF_004010195.1 Chiloscyllium plagiosum | reverse complement strand
CCGTGCTGTCTCCCAAACAGATCTGATAATCATTCTATAACTGAACTGCTATTAATACTGCATTCCAACAAAATGCCCCTAATGTTAAGGGATGTGTAGGTTAGGTGCATTATTCAGGGGGATCCAGAGCAATAGGGTATGAGAATGGGTCTGGGCGGGATACTCTTTGGAGGGTCAATGTGGACTTGTTGGGCCAAATGGCCTGTTTCCACACTGGAGGGATTCTATGATTCACCCAAATTTCTCTATCTCCAGGAACTGAAGTCGAGACAGAGATTAATCTGCGTCTCGGTGAGCTGTTTGTAATTGATGCTCCTCCGCTGTTACACAGCTTCTGACTCCATTTTCCATGAGTTCCTGGCTGAACTGTTGTACCACAACACAAACATATCTGTATACAGGTTGGATCTCTGCTGTGTTGCACTATGACAGCTGTCTGTTCTGTGGCTTACTCAATAAAACAGATCCATTTCTTTAATGCATTGATCACCTGATCTTTCTGGTGTAATTGTTTTAGAAATATTTACACATTCTCCATGATCTTCACAGCCCCATCAACTTTCTGAACCCGGTGCTCTGCTTCCTGAACTGACAGAAACATCTCTTTGGTGGAAACATCTCACGTGTGAGTTTGGTATCGTCTGAACGGTGTTCACATAAATTTCTCAATTGCATCATTGCTTTAACTTTATTT
>NW_025206298.1:8229-10180 GCF_004010195.1 Chiloscyllium plagiosum | reverse complement strand
AAACAGACTGCACATGATAATTCAATGAGTAGAGGTACTCTTAACGCATTGATTCAATCAAAACAAATCGCGCACATTTAGTTCATGAAGCAAACTGCATTTGTCAATACAATGAATACAGCTACTCATTCATTCAATCTCACAAGCTTCACACATTATCTCAATCAAACTGCACACATTCACTACATACTGCACGTGTCAATTCACTGAGAGAGCTTCTCTCATTCCTGCAATGTTTCAGGCTGAACGCTTCCATTCAATTATATAAACAGCATTCATTGATTCAATGAATCAAACCTTATTCCTTGTTTCAATCAAACAAACCTAACTCACTTATTTAGTCAAACCTACTACACTCGTTCATTTAATAAAACAGGCTGCACATGATAATTCAATGAGTAGAGATACTCTTAATGGATTGATTCAAACAAACAAATTGCACACATTTAGTTCATGAAGCAAACCGAAATGCCAATTCAATGAATACAGCTACTCTTATTCTCTCAATGTCACAAGCCTCATACATTATCTCAATCAAACAGCACACATTCACTCCATAAACTAAACTGCACGTGTTAGATCAATGAGAGCAGCTTCTTTCATTCATTCAATGGGCCAAGCTTAACGCTTTCATCCAAGACAACATACTGCATTCATTGAATCATTGAAACAAACGGCAATCATTGGTTCAATGAATCAAACGTTATTCAATGTTTCAATGCAACAAACTTAACACGCTTATTTAATGAATGAAACTGCACACGTTCATTCAATGAAAGAGGCTGCACTTGTCAATTCAAAGAGTAGAGTTACTATCTTTCGTTCAATGTGTCAAGCTTAACGCATTGATTCAAACAAACAAATTGCACACATGTAGTTCTTGAAGCAACCAGCATTTTTCAATTCAATGCAGAAAGCTACTCCCGTTCCCTCAATGTCACAAGCTTTGCACATTGTCTCAATCAAACTGCACCCATTCGCTCCATGAACCAAACTGCACGTGTTAGTTTAATGAGAAAGCTTCTCTCATTCATTCAATGTGCCAAGCTTCACGCTTTCACTCAATGAAACGTACTGCATTCATTGAATCATTGAATCAAACTACAATCATTGATTCAATGAATCACACCGTATTCTTTATTTCAATGGAACAAATCTATCTCCCTTATTTAGAGAACCAAAATGCATACATTCATTCAATGAAACAAACGGCATTCATTGAATCATTGTATCAAACGACAATCATTGATTCAATGAATCAAACCTTATTCCTTGTTTCATTGGAACAAACATAACTCACTTATTTAGTGAATCCTACTACACTCATTCATTCAATGAAAGAGATTGCACATAATAATTCAATGAGTAGATAAATCAATGATGCAATGAAACAAATTGTACACATTTAGATCATGTAGCAAACAGCATTTGTAAATACATTGAATACAGCTCCTCTTATTTTCTCAGTTTCACAAGATTCACACATTGTCTCAATCAAACTGCACACATTCACTTCATGAACCAAACTGCACGGTGTTAATTCAATGAGTTGAGCTTCTCTCTTTCATTCAATGTGTCAAGCTTAACGTTTCATTCAAGAAAATAAACTGCATTCATTGAATCATTGAATTAAACTTTAATGATTGGTTCACTGAATCAAACGTTATTCAATGTTTCAATGAAGCAAACTTAACACGTTTATTTAGTGAATGAAGCTGCACACGTTTGTTAGGGTGAGGGTTAGGGTTAGGGTTAGGGTTAGGGCTAGGGCGAGGGCTAGGACTAGTGCTAGGGCTAGGGCTAGGGTTCGGGTTAGGGTTAGAGTTAGGATTAGGGTTAGGGTTAGGGTTAGGGATAGGGTGAGAGTTAGGGTCAAGGTCAGGGTCAGGGTCAGGTTTAGGGTTAGGTTTAGGGATAGGGTTAGGGTTAGGGTTAGGGTTAGGGTTAGGGC
>NW_025206298.1:3596-7186 GCF_004010195.1 Chiloscyllium plagiosum | reverse complement strand
GCTTGAACATGAAAAGGAAATGAAACCGTTTGAAATATGATTGACAGCAGAGGAGAAGCAGAAAGGGAGAATAGCTCCGGCAGAGGGTAAAGAAAAGGGAAAGGATGGCCCGAGCAGAAGAAAAGTAGAAAGTGAGAGTATTTGCACTTCGGAGGGGAGATCTGAAAATGCAAAGTTGATTTAAAATGGTCGAGGGAGAGGTGAAAAGTCGGAGGGGTGATGAGGATAGTGATAGAGAGCATCCCCATCGGAGCTGAAGGCCTGGTGGGGATCTGGTTAAATATGTCCGAGAGTTGCAGAAGTTCAATGAGAAGGAAGTCGAAGCCTCAGTCTCAACATTATGGCACAGACAGCAGCACACGGGGGGCGCATACCTTCAATACATTATCTGGGCTGGCACCAATTGTTAACGTTTACTTGAGAATGTAACTTTTAAAAAACGCTTTGCAATTTACAAATGAAAGAAGTGAAATTAACATGGTCATTCTAACGGATTAGAGACTTAACAAACAGTCAAGGTATTTTTCAATGTATCGTTTCAGTTAAATCACACTGTCAACTTTTGCTATAAATTCTGTCCGACAATTGTGTCCTCCACACCCACCTGATGAAGGGGCAGTGCTCTAAAAGCTAGTGCTTCCAATTAAACCTGTTGGACTATAACCTGGTGTTGTGTGGTTTTTAACTATGGACAGGCTGGGCAGGCAACATTTGAAATCAAGTGTGTACCGTCCTGAATTCCAGGGAGCCTGGGAAAGGTGGTCTCAGACCCTGAAGACCATGTTAACAGCGAGCTGTCAGGATTATCCGAATGATTGGGATAAAGGTTTCCAATTCATATTGTTTACCGTTAGAGATTCCCCAAACAAACTGACTCCGTTTACTCCCTTTGAATGAATATTCGGACATGAAGTGATGGGGACTTTGAAATTAGGAGGGTTTTTGAGTTACAGACCTGGGGGTACTCCAGCCAAGTTCTGGCAGTGATTGTCCCTTTCACCCTGTGGACTGAGCAGGAGGCTGGGGTGGGGGCGTGGGCGCAGGATCAGAGGGGGGAACTATCTGTGTGCTTCTGTCTGTCTCTGTGTGAGAATTTGAATCTCAATCCTGAACAGCTCTCCTAAAGCAAGGCCCTGGAGCAGGGTCTGTCCCTAATTGGAGAGAGTGGGTGTGAGAGACCATCGAGAGACCTGGGGCCATCTGGACAGATGACTCTCACCTCCTTAATCTCTCCTTGTCATCCCTTGATTCGCCCTTGTATCTGTCGGATATTTCCTCTTCCCTCTCTTACTCTGTCTCACTTACTTTAAACCTGTCTCTCTCTCTCTCTGTCGCTCTCATCTTTCACTCCCTTACTGGCAACCTTTCATTTTGTCTTTTTTCTCTTTGATCTCTTCTTTCTACTTTTGCACATGTTCCTTCCTTCCATCCTCCCTCCCTGGAAGCCTCTCCTTTTGTCATTTTTCTCTCTGATCTCTTCTTTCTACTTTTGCACATATTCCTTCCTTCCATCCTCCCTCCCTCCCTGAGACTACAACCTCAGCCATCTCCAGAATAGGTGTTGGACGCCTTTCCATGAGGAATAACGACGGGTTACACAGAGACTGTGGACACAGAAAGACTCTGTCCTAGCAAGGTTACAACAGATGGTGGGAATGGGGAAAATGGAAGGGCCAACAACCCGGGTTAAAACCTTTGTGCTCCCACCAGACCAGATCACTGCAGAGGGTGACATACTGGGGAGCAAGATTGACTGTCCCAGGCAAAGGTCACCACCAGATACAGGCTGAAATCAACCAGGGTCATCCAATGGTTTCCAAGATATACTGGGAAGAAGCTATATCTTGTGTCCAGGGCTGGATACCAACATAGCTGCATTGGTGGGCAATGCCCAGAGTGCCAACAAAGAGAAAAATTGCCACCGGTGGCTCCCACCACATTCACGGGAACGACCGTGTTAATCCTGAATTCGGTGACACGTTGTCTATGCCTGTCCTTTCATGGGCACAATGTCAGGGTTTATGTCCTTTCAATGTTATTGGATCAGCATGTTTCAGAAGCAAAATAATCTATTTCTGTTCATAAACCTCATGTTCACGTTGAAACCATTAGGAGCCTCTCGGACGTAATACAAAAAGGCATCATTGAAAAATTAGGGCCAGCCTGTTCAGGTGCAATGTTTGGAAACATTTCAACATCCACAGTGTGGTAGGTGTTCACTTCCACATATGGCAGTTGGTGGTAAATCAGTTGTTAATTTTAAATCTGAAATTGATTATTGCTGTTCAAAAACATAAAGGGACATGGTCAAAGGCAGATAGATGGATTGAGGCCACAGATCAGTCATGATCTCATCGAATGACAGAACAGGTTCCAGGGGCTGGATGTCATACTCCTCTTCCCAAGAAACAGTTTGTTCATGTTGTTTCAATATCTCCTTTCCAGGATGGTTAATGAACATGTTACTTTTAATTCCTCTATGCCAGTTTCTCCTTGTCCCTCTCACCTCAAGAACCAGTTCATTCCTGAAAGAGTTACTGCTGATTCATTCAATCCATGAAAAGTTATGAAAGATCTAAAGTTTATGCAAACACAAGAGAGAGCCAAGTGGGGCTTTCGGGAATAGGAAACACAAAGTGATAAACAGAAGGAAAAGCTGGAGAAAGCCAGGCTGAGGTGTGCTGAAAGGACCTGGTGAGCACTGCTGCTGTAGAAACACTGACAGAGCAAGTCAGCAATATCTGTCCCAGTTGCTTCTGACTCGAAGTCCAAAAGAGCGATATCACTGATCAAGTTTGCAAAGATCCTGAAGTAAAAAATTGAAAAGAGAAATGCAGTTTTTGAGAATAATGTCATATCACCAAGAGAAAGGTAGGTTCTGAACAGAAAGAAATTTGTAGGTTGATGTTCAGCAAGAGTAAAAGACAGTTTGAGAATGAGTTCTCATATTAATTTGTCAATAATGATGGCATTTCCTTCTGTGAACACAAGGGGTACATATGCTTGATTAGGGACAGCCAGCACGGATTTGTGAAGGGTAGGTCTTGCCTTACAAGTCTTATTGAATTCTTTGAGGAGGTGACCAAGCATGTGGATGAGTGTAGAGCAGTGGATGTAGTATACATGGATTTTAGTAAGGCATTTGATAAGGTTCCCTATGGTCGGCTTATGCGGAACGTCAGGAGGCATGGGATAGAGGGAAATTTGGCCAATTGGACAGAACACTGGCTAACCGGTCGAAGTCAGAGAGTGGTGGTAGATGGTAAATATTCAGCCTGGAGCCCAGTTACAAGTGAAGCTCCGCAGAGATCAGTTCTGGGTCGTCTGCTGTTTGTAATTTTTATTAATGACTTGGATGAGGGTGTCGAAGGGTGGGTCTGTAAATTTGCAGATGATACGAAGATTGGTGGAGTTGTGAATAGTGAGGAGTGCTGTTGTCGGCTGCAAAGGGACTTAGATATGATGCAGAGCTGGGCTGAGGAGTGGCAGATGGAGTTCAACCCTGCCAAGTGTGAGGTTGTCCATTTTGGAAAGACAAATAAGAATGCGGAATACAGGGTTAACGGTAGGGTTCTTAGTGAGGTGGAGGA
>NW_025206298.1:0-2289 GCF_004010195.1 Chiloscyllium plagiosum | reverse complement strand
AAGGAAGGTACGACAGGTCATGTGGATGGTGCTGAGCTGGAAGGTGGAACTGGGTTGAGGTGGGGGAAGGGGAAATGAGTAAACTGGTGAAGTCCACATATATGTCCTGAGGTTGAAGTGTTCCGAGGCCTTCTTCCTCCAGGCGTCGGGTGCTGAGGGAGCGGCAGTGAAGGAGGCTCACGTCGTCGGCTGAGTGAGAGGGGGAGGGTGAAGTCCACATATATGCCCTGGGGTTGAAGTGTTCCGAGGCGGACGGTGAGGCGTTCTTCCTCCAGGCGTCGGGTGCTGAGGGAGCAGCAGTGAAGGAGGCTCACGTCGTCGGCTGAGTGAGAGGGGGAGTTGAAATGTTGGGCCACGGGGTGGTGTGGTTGATTGGTGATTTTCCCTAAAGCTCTCTGCTAGGAGGCGTACAGTCTCCCCAATGTAGAGGAGACCGCATCGGGAGCAACGGATACAATAAATTATATTGGTGGATGTGCAGGTAAAATTTCGACGGATGTGGAAGACTCCTTTGGGGCCTTGGATGGATGCGAGGGAGGAGGTGTGTGTGCAGATTTTGCAATTCCTGCGGTGGCAGGGGAAGGATGGGAGGGTGGGTTGTTGGGAGGGTGTGGACCTGACCAGGTAGCCACAGAGGGAATGGTATTTGCGAAAGGTGGAAAGGGGTGGGGAGGGAACTATATCCCTGATGGTGGGATCCATTTGGACGTGGCAGAAATGTCGGCGGATGATGTGGTTTATGCGAACGTTGGTAGAGTGGAAGGGTTCTATCCTTGTTATGGTTGGAAGGGTGGGGTCTGAGGGCGGAGGTGCGGGATGTCGACGAGATGCGTTGGAGGGCATCTTTAACCACGTGGGAAAAGGAATTGCGGTCTCTAAAGAAGGAGGCCATCTATGGTGGAACTGGTCCTTCTTGGAGGAGGTATCGCAGAGATGGAGGAATTGGGAATACGGGATGGCATTTTTGCAGGAGGTAGGGTGGGAAGACGTTTAATTCAGGTAGCTGTGGAAGTCAGGGGGCTTGCAAAAATGTCGGTGTCAAATCGGTCGTCATTATTGGAGATGGAATGTCCAGGAAGTGGAGGGAGGTGTCAGAGATAGTCCAGGTAAATTTAAGGTCAGTGTGGAATGTGTTGGGGAAGTTGATGAGTTGCTCAACTTCTTCGCGGGAGCACGAGGTGGCGCCAATACAGTCATCAAAGTAGCGGAGGAAGAGGTGGGGAGTGGTGCCAGTGTAACTCTGGAAGATGGACTGTTCTACGTAGCCAACAAGAGACAGTCATAGCTGGGGCCCATACGTGTACCCATGACTACCCCTTTGGTCTGGAGGAAGTGGTAGGATTCGAAGACCATACTTACAAGGCCACCTGTGCGGTTCCACTCCTTTCCCACAGTGAATTAGAATGAGGGCAGCAGGACACACGACATGGTTTAGGACATAGCTACATGACCATTGATGAGCTGGAGATGTGAAATTACATACAATGTTGCCAGTTTCCCCTCTCGTTGAAGATATTATTATTTACGGATCTGAAGAAGTGAAATAAACGGACTAATAAACATTTTTTTAAACTGCTGTCTGAACTTGGTCTGGGTGGCAGCATAAATGAAAGTGTTTGTGCAGCAGCTCAAAGCTGCAACATGGAACCCAATATGTCAACAAAACTGGGAAGATAAATCATCACATTTCCAAAATACAGCATTCTGTCCCATATGGAATACACCATAAATATTGACCACAAAAGGATGAAATTTGCAGAGAGTGCAAACATTAAAATAATAGATTTCCTTCGACTGGCCAACTCTGGATCTTTGGGCCATTCCCCACTGCCCTGAACCCGGAGTCATCTCCGTGCTCTGCTGCTCCTGAGAATGTGTCTGACAGTGAAAATATTTAGCAGCAGGATCAGAATTAATGGGACCCCAGGGGTCACAAGATGGTGAAGGAACTGAATCATTATCCAGAAATGTGATTTCTCATTGGTGACCGATATAAGACAAAATAACGTAACGCTCAAGAAAGTATATTGATCTGTTAACATAAAATACCAGTGAATGTTCTTTATACAACTGAGGGCAGTCACTGTTCCCAGCACCACAGATGCAGTTTTCTCAGTGCAATATCTACTTTTCAACTTCTGACAGCAAATTGCCACAAATCGATCAAAAGTAAAAGTCACAGTGAACCAGACAGAACAATCAGTGGTTGCATAACTCAGGACGGCATGAATATTACACACACGAATGGAGTACCGAAGCTGATAAAATTCTTCGTGAAAAGTCCGTGGA
>NW_025206297.1:8119-11428 GCF_004010195.1 Chiloscyllium plagiosum | reverse complement strand
TCACGTCCTGGTCTAAGGCCGGTCTCAGGGGATGGTCTTGGGGATTGGTCTTTGGCTTGTCTTAGGACCTGGTCTTGTGAAGATATCTTAGGGAGTGGTCTTGGGCTGGTCTCAAGGCCTCGCCTTGTGGAGTGGTCTCGGGGAGTGGTCTCGGGAGTGGTCTCGGGGAGTGGTCTCGGGGAGTGGTCTCGGTGATTGGTCCCGGGGAGTGGTCTTGGGGGTTGGTCTCGGGGAGTGGTCTCGGGGAGTGGTCTCGGGCTGGTCTCGGGGAGTGGCCTCAGGGAGTGGTCTCCCTGTGCTCCACCCTCGGTCCCTGCTGTACACAGGCTATCCTCCTGATGGTTTGATCTTTCTGTGCAGATCCCAGGCATTCCATTCCGTTGGTATCCCCCAGAGTTCTTTACTGATGGGATTTACTCTTTGCACGGGGACGTCTGGGCTTTCGGCATTCTACTCTGGGAGTTGGAAACTTTGGGTAAGAACATGTTGGCATAACCATGGCAACTTCTCCCGACCCCCTTACCCCCAAGACTCTGGTCTCCTCCAGACATGTCTCCCCCATCCCGGCAGCTGGCTCACTATATTCCTGTTTCACTTTCCCCTCCACAGCACAGCGCCCCCCCACCCCACGGCAGCCCCCATATGTTAAAGCTGACAGTTCTCTCGATGATGCTGTCACTCAAAGCCGGGATAGACCTAAGGGAGGCATAGTGATCGATAGGTTCACGGTATTAACCTGCACACTGAGTTCACAGCTGAACAGAGTCAGTTTAAGAAGACAGAATGCTGCACAGTGTGGATAGTAAACGTGTTTGACATCCTCTTCCCACCCTCAACACCTCCCTGTGTGACAGGGTCATCGATGACTCTGCTGATTCACTCTGTCTTCCTGTGTCTCCCTCCCTCTTTCTCACTCTGTGTGTCTCTCACTTTCTCTTCCTCTATCTCTCTCTCTCCCCACTTCAGATTAGATTAGATTACATTACAGTGTGGAAACAGGCCCTTCGGCCCAACAAGTCCACACCGACCCGCCGAAGCGAACCCACCCATACCCCTACATTTTGTGGGAGGAAACCGGAGCACCCGGAGGAAACCCATGCAGACACGGGGAGAACGTGCAAACTCCACACAGTCAGTCGCCTGAGGCGGGAATTGAACCCGGGTCTCTGGTGCTGCGACGCAACAGTGCTAACCACTGTGCCACCGTGCCGCCCACAACCACTCACCCTCTCTCTCACCCACTGACATTCCCACTCTCTTACTCTCACTTTCCCACTATACTCCCACTCTCCCTTCCCTCCCTCACACTTTCTCCCCCTCATTCTCTTTATCTACCCTTTTTCTGCCAGTCTCACTCGTTCTTGCCCCTTGCACTCTCTCTCTCTCCCGCTCTTTTCACAACCTCATGCTCCCTCCCCCACTCTCCCTCTCTCTCTACCTCTCTCATCACCCCTCACACTCTCACTCTCTCTGTCTCCAGGTAGTTGCCCGTACCCGGAGTTTGAGACAGCTGAACAGGTAGTACTGAATGTTTGCTCTGGATACAAAATGAAGAAACCCTCACAGTGTCGAGATGAGATGTAAGAGGCCAACGTTCATCTGAGTATAATTGCTGACATTCTCTTCCCACTCTCAAAACATGTTTAGATAATAATGATGGAGGCTGGAGGAGAGTCATTGTAGAGGGAGCTTTACTCTATCCAACCCCATGCTGTCCCTGTCCTGGGAGTGTTTGATGGGGGACAGTGTAGAGGGAGCTTTACTCTGTCTCTAATCCCGGGCTGTCCCTGTACTGGGAGTGTTTGATGGGGACAGTGTAGAGAGAGCTTTACTCTGTATCTAACCCTGTGCGGTCCCTGTCCTGGGAGTGTTTGATGGGGGACAGTGTAGAGGGAGCTTTACTCTGTATCTAACCCCGTGCTGTCCCTGTTCTGGGAGTGTTTGATGGGGGACAGTGTAGAGGGAGCTTTACTCTGTCTCTAATCCCGGGCTGTCCCTGTACTGGGAGTGTTTGATGGGGACAGTGTAGAGGGAGCTTTAATCTGTATCTAACACCGTGCGGTCCCTGTCCTGGGAGTGTTTGATGGGGGACAGTGTAGAGGGAGTTTTACTCAATCCAACCCCATGCTGTCCCTGTCCTGGGAGTGTTTGATGGGGGACAGTGTAGAGGGAGCTTTACTCTGAATCGAACCCCGTGCTGTCCCTCTCCTGGGAGTGTTGATGGGAGACAGTGTAGAGGGAGCTTTGCTCTGCATCTAACCCCGTGCTGTCCCTGTCCCTGGGTGTGTTTGATGGGGACAGTGTAGAGGGAGCTTTACTCTGTATCTAACCCCGTGCTGTCCCTGTCCTGGGTGTGTTTGATGGGGACAGTGTTGAGGGAGCTTTACTCTGTATCTAACCCCGAGCTGTCCCTGTCCTGGGAGTGTTTGATAGGGGACTGTGGAGAGGGAGCTTTACTCTGTATCTAACCCCGTGCTGTCCCTGTCCCTGGGAGTGTTTGATGGGGGACAGTGTAGAGGGAGCTTTACTCTGTATCTAACCCCATGCTGTCCCTGTCCCAGGGAGTGTTTGATGGGGGCGACAGTGTAGAGGGAGCTTTACTCTGTATCTAACCCCGTGCTGTCCCTGTCCTGGGAGTGTTTGATGGGGACTGTATACTGAGCTTGCAGCATCCCTGTTTCTAAGAACTCTTTGTATTTTTTCAGTTATGAAGTGATGGATTTTTGTTGGATTGAGAGACATGAGGAGCGGCCAACATTCTCTGACATCATGAAGTACTTGGAAGACTTGGTTGAGAATGACGCAGTGAGTAAGCGCTGTGTTGACTGAACCACAGGGAAAGGCTCATTATCCCTCTGACCGCTCAGCTCCGGTCAGTTCGCAGAAGGGAGTGAGGGCCATTGCCAAGAGCTATGTCATTAGTTTCACATTTTCCATATTCAAAAATAGTCGATAATTAGATTTGTTCAAACTCCCAAGTCTGTCCCTTCGGGAACTGTATCCCAGTGAGAGACAGCCCGTTTCAGGAACTGTATCCCAGTGAGAGTCAGACCGTTCAGGAACTGTGACCCAGTGAGAGACAGCCCCTTCAGGAACTGTATCCCCGTGAGAGACAGCCCCTTCAGGAACTGTATCCCAGTGAGAGACAGCCCCTTCGGGAACTGTATCCCAGAGAGAGACAGCCCCCTCCGGAACTGTATCCCCGTGAGAGACAGGCCTTCAGGAACTGTATCCCAGTGAGAGACAGCCCCTTCAGGAACTGTATCCCAGTGAGAGTCAGCCCCTTCAGGAACTGTATCCCAGTGAGAG
>NW_025206297.1:0-3963 GCF_004010195.1 Chiloscyllium plagiosum | reverse complement strand
GCAAGGTGATAAGTGGATGCATTTGGGGGGGGGGTAATAGTGATAGACTGGTGGGGAGGGTGGAGTGGATAAGTGGGAAGGAAGATGGACAGGTAGGATAGGTCAAGAGGGTGGTGCTGTGTTGGAGGGTTGGATCTGGGATGAGGTGGGCAGGGGAAATTTGGAAACTGGTAAAGTCGATGTTGATGTCATGTGGTTGAAGGGGCCCAAGGCAGAGGATTTGGCGCTCTTCCTCCAGTTGTCAGGTGGCTTGGATTTGGCGGGGGGAGGAGCCCCAGGACGTGCATGTTCTTGGGGAGTGGGAGGGGGAGTTGAAATGGTCGGCCACAGGGCGGTGAGGTTATTTGGTGCATGTGTCCCAGACATGTTCCTTGAAATGCTCCACGAGTTGGCATCTTGTCTCCCAGATGTAGAGGAGACCACGTCAAGAGCCATGGACACAGTAGATGAGGTGGGTGGATATGGAGGAAAATCTCTACCGGATGTGAAAAGATCCTTTGGTGCCTTGGATGGAAGTGAGTGGAGAGGTGAGGACTCGGGTTTTACATACCCTGCTGCAGCAAGGGAAGGTGCTGGCTCTGGAAGGGA
The DNA here is from genome assembly GCF_004010195.1 of Chiloscyllium plagiosum. NCBI lineage: Eukaryota > Metazoa > Chordata > Chondrichthyes > Orectolobiformes > Hemiscylliidae > Chiloscyllium > Chiloscyllium plagiosum. The sequence continues at coordinate 3,375 of NW_025206297.1, read as the reverse complement.
AGGTGCTGGGTATGTAGGATGGGTTGATTGGGGGCGTTCACCTAACGAGGGAGTCATGGAAGGAATGATCTCTGTGAAAAGCAGATAGGTGTGGGGAGGGAAATATATCTCTGGTGGTGGGGTCTGATTGTAGGAGGATGCGCTGTATCTGGATATTAGTCATGTGGAAGGTGAGGACCTGGGGAGAGGTTCTAGTCTGTGTTGTGATTGGAGGGGTGGGCTCCAAGGGCGGAGATGCAGGAAGTGGAGGAGATGTGCTGGAGAACATGTTGATTACATGGGAGGGGAATGTGTAGTCCTTGAAATAGGAGGCCATCTGGGGTGTCCTGGAGTGGAGCTGCCCCTCCCATGATACGGCGGAGGAGGAGGAATTGGGAGTAAGGGATCGCATTTTTACAGGGGGGTGGGGGTGTAGCCGAGGTTGCTGTGGGAGTTGGTGAGTTTGAAGTTGGTTGCTGGAGATGGAGAGGTGCAGGAAGGGAACAGCAATGTCTGAGATGGTCTGGGTGAACTTAAGGTCAGGCTGGAAGGTGTTGGTGAAGTTGATGAACTGCTCAACCTCCTCGTGGGAGCAGGAGGTGGCACCGATATAGCGGAGGAAAAGGTACAGGTTGGTGTCAGTGTAACTGCAGAAGATGGAGTATTGCATGTATCCAATTCAGAGTCCGGCTCAGTTGGGGCCCATGCAAGTGTCCATGGCTACTCCTATAGCCTGAAGGAAGTCAGAGGATTTGAAGGAGAATTTGTTGAAGGTGAGGATCAGTTCCATCAATCGACTGTTGGTGGAAGGGTACTGGTTGAGTCGGAAGGTGTGGAAGAAACGGAGGGCTTGGAGGCCTTTGGCATGGCGGGTGGATGTGTACAGGGACAGGATGTCCATAATGAAGATGAGGCATTAGAGGCTTGGGAAATAAAAATCATAGAGGAGGTGCAGGGCATCCCGCATTTACATGGAGAGATCCTGGACCAAGGAGGACAGGACGGTGTCAAGATGGGTGGCACAGTGGCTCAGTGATTAGCACTGCTGCCTCACAGCACTAGGGTCCCAAGTTCGATTCTAGCCTTGGGCGACTGTCTGTGTGGAGTTTTCACATTCTCCCTTTGTCTGTGTCAGTTTCCTCTGGGTGCCCCAGTTTCCTCCCACAGTCCAAAGACATGCAGGCCAGGTGAATTGGCCATGCTAAATTGACCATAGCGTTTGTTGCATTAGTCAGAGGGAAATGGGTCTGGATGGGTTACTCTTCGGAGGGTCGGTGTGGACTTGTTGGGCCGAAGGGCCTGTTTCCATGCTATAGGGAATCTAATCTAATCTAATATGTGGAGATAGTTTCAATGGTGCAGGTGGAGATGATGGGTTGACCATGGCAGTCAGGTTTGTGAATTTTGGGGAGGAGGTAGAACCAGGTGGTGCAGGGTTCCCGGACTATTTCAGCAAGGCGTTCGATAAGGTTCCCAACAGTAGGGTATTATACAAAATGCAGAGGAATGGGATTGTGGGAGACATAGTAGTTTGGATCAGTAATTGGCTTGCTGAAAAAAACAGAGGGTTGTAGTTGATGGAACATGTTCATCTTGGTGTCTAGTTACTAGCGGCGTATCACAAGGGTCGGTGTTGGGTCCACTGCTTTTCGTCATTTTTATAAATGACCTGGATGAGGGCTTAGAAGGGTGGGTTAGTAAAATTGCGGACGACACTAAGGTCGGTGGAGCTGTGGATAGTGACGAAGGATGTAGTAGGTTGCAGAGAGACATAGATAGGATGCAGAGCTGGGCTAAGAGGTGGCAAATGGAGTTTAATGTGGACAAGTGTGAGGTGATACACTTTGGACGGAGTCATCGGAATGCAAAGTACTGGGCTAATGGTAAGATTCTTGGGAGTGCAGATGAGCAGAGGGATCTCGGTGTCTATGTACACAGATCCCTGAAAGTTGCCACCCACATTGACAGGGTTGTTAAGAAAGCATACAGTGTTTTGGCCTTTATTAATAGAGGGATTGAGTTCTGGAACCAGGAGGTTATGCTGCAGCTGTACAAAACTCTGGTACGGCCACACTTGGAGTATTGTGTACAGTTCTGGTCACTGCATTATAAGAAGGATGTGGAAGCTTTGGAAAGGGTGCAGAGGAGATTTACTAGGATGTTGCCTGGTATGGAAGGACTGTCTTACGAGGAAAGGCTGAGGGCCTTGAGGCTGTTCTCGTTAGAGAAGAAGGTTGAGAGGTGACTTAATAGAGACATACAAGATAATCAGAGGGTTAGATAGGGTGGACAGGGAGAGCCTTTTTCCAAGTATGGGGACGGCAAACACGAGGGGACACAACTTTAAAGTGAGGGGAGATAGGTATAAGACAGATGTCAGAGGTAGTTTCTTTAATCAGAGAGTAGTAAGGGTATGGAATGCTTTGCCTGTAACGGTAGTAGATTCGCCAACTTTAAGTGCATTTAAGTCGACATTGGACAGGCATATAGACGTACATGGAATAGTGTAGGTGGGATGGGCTTCAGATTATTATGACAGGGCGGTGCAACATCAAGGGCCAAAGGGCCTGTACTGCACTGTAATGTTCTATGTTCTATGTTCTATGAGGTTGAGCTGTGGATGGGAGGTTCCCTGAAGTAATGAGGTTGTGGATGGTCTGGGAGATGATAGTTTGGTGATGGGAGATGAGGTCGTGCTTGAGAGCATGGTGGGAAGAGGTGTCTGTGAGTTGGTGTCTGGCTTCAGTGGTGTCCAGATTAGTGCCCCAAACTATTACAGCACCCCCTTGTCCACTGGTTTGATGGTGAGGTTCTGGTTTGAGTGGAGGGAGTGGAGAGCTGCACATTGCGAGGGTGAGAGATTAGAGTGGGTGAGACTGCCTGGACTACACCTCCCCTCCCCAACTCCTATAAAATCTCTATACCTTACTCCCAATTCCTCCACCTCTGCCACAACTGCTCGCTGAAGGACCAATTCCACTTCAGAACATCCCAGATGGCCTCCTACTTTAAGGACCACAATTTCTCCTCCCAGATGGTCAACAATGCCCTCCAGCGCACCACCTCCACTTCCTGCACCTCCGCCCTTGAAACCCACCCCTCCAACCGCAACAAGACAGAACAGCCCTGGTCCTCATCTTCCACCCCACCAATCACCGGATACAACCCACCATGCTCTGGCAGTTCCGCCACTTACAGTCAGACCCCACCACCAGAGATTTATTTCCCTCTTCACCCCTTTCACATTCCACAGGGACCATTCCTTCCGTAAGTCCCTTGTGAGATCAAAGACCCGCAACAAACCACCTTCCACCTAACACCTTCCCTTGCCACCGCAAGAGGTGTAAGTCCTGCACCCCCACCTCCCTCCTCACCTCCACCCAGGCCCCAAAGGAT
>NW_025206296.1:8466-11426 GCF_004010195.1 Chiloscyllium plagiosum | reverse complement strand
TCTCTCTCTCTCCCTCTCTCTCTGTGTACCTAGTAAGCTGCACATGATCAGGAAGGAATGACACATGACCAGAGTGAGGATGTAGTTTGGGCAATTTGGAGGCAGTGTGGGGATTTGGTGCTGACAGGAAGAGATTTTCCTTGCCTGCTTTTCTCATTTATGTTTTGTACGGTTTTTTATTGGAAGAACTGAAGCCTGGGGCCAAACACAAGAGATAATGATGTCACACACAAACCACAAGTTCATGAAATGAAAAACCTGTGAATGGTGTATATCCACTACAAAACCAGAAATTACTGCAGAAACCCTGCAGGTCTGCCAGCATCTGTGGTAAGAAAGCAGAGTTAATATTTCGGGTCATGTAACCCTTAAGTGGAGAAGCTCAAGGAAGACCAAGAAACTGAGAAGTTAAAACAGAATTATCCTGGTATCCAGATCCCACTATCATAAGTCACTGCACGAAACAAAAAGTAAAGAGAAAATGAAGGAGATGAGGTTCAGTTAGCGGAAGCCCTGTTGACATAATGATGCAGGAAAAACGTGAATAGGCAGAGAGTCAGACAGAAGTGTTTGGTCCTGGAAGTCTAAGAGATATGCAACAGCAAGATAAGATGATAAAGGATATACATGTGGATGTATACTCCGAAAAGGAGGCAAAAAATATTCCGAGGGTTTTTGTCTGAAAGATAGAACCCCAAGGCGGACGTGGAGACCATGGCAGGTTAGTGCAGAGGAGAAGTTGGCAGAAGTGCATGGATTGTGTTGCCGGTAGCATACAGACAGGATGTGTTATAGGAAGCATGTGAACTACCTGTAAGAGGTCACCTAGGGGTACGAAAGACTCAGGCTAAGATACAAAAACATTTTTAATTGGCCTGGAATGCACAAGGATGTGGTTAAGTTTTGCCGTATGTGTCATACGTGCCAAATGGTAGGTAAGCCACAGGGGGTAATAAAACCAACACCTTTGTTTCCAATTCCTGCATTTGAAGTACCTTTCACACGGATTATAATTGATTGTGTAGGTCCCCTCCCAAGAACTAAAAGTGGGAACCAGTACTTATTAACCATAATGGATGAGTCTACCAGATTTCCAGAGGCAATTCTATTATGGAGTACCAAGGCAAAAAAGGTTGTAGAGGAGTTAGTAGCTTTCTTCACTCGGTATGGGCTACCCAGAGAGATTCAGTCAGACCAAGGGTCAGATTTTACTGCTAGGCTGTTTGAGGAGGTTATGGATAGCTAAGCTATACAGCACATTAGATCCAGTGCGTCTCATCCTAAATCCCAGGGAACTTCAGAAAAGTGGCATCAGACCTTGAAGACCATGTTGAGAGAATACTGTCAGGATTACCTGAATGATTGGGATAAAGGTATCCCATTCATACTGTTTGCCATTGGAGATGCCCCAAATGAATCTACTCAGCTCACTCACTTTGAGGTAATGTTTGGTCATGAAGTGAGAGGCCCTTTGAAATTAATTAAAGAAAAAGTGACAGGACCAAAGTTGGAGATCTCACACTTGGGTTATGTATCGAAGGTGAGGGAGAGATTAAATCGAGTAGGTGAGTTAGTTGAACAGCACCTGAAGAGGGCACAATATGGACTGAAGCAGGCAGCAGATACAAACTCTGAGACTCAGATGTTTTCCCATGAATCTTCTCTTTTTTTAAACTATTAGGACACAGAGTAAACTCTTCTAATTTAAACCTGACACATAGAAAAGCTCAACTCGCCTCACGATCTGTAAAAGTGAGTGACAGAGAACTACTAAATCTCACTATTTAAAAAAAATAACAATTTATTCTTTAACTCCAATAAAAAAAGAGAACATTAAGCAATAACTTCCTACACTGTAATCCCCCCTTTGTCTGATTGATTTATCTACCTCCCACTCTACAACACCATTCTGATCCAATCAAACCCCCCCGATTAGGTTTAACAAAAAAATTCAAATTTCAAAACCAGTCTGCCGTCTCCTCTGTAGACTTTTCTGGCGTTTTCTTTGGTTTTCTGGGGCACAGGTTTCACATGAACAGGTACCTTTCAGAGAGTGAGTCTGTGGGCCATCTGTGTTTATTGGTGCGCTTTGCCGGTCTGGCCAACTGCTCAAAATACCCAAGTTTTTAATATCCCAAACCATCAGATCATTGGGCGGCACGGTGGCTCAGTGGTTAGCACTGCAGCCTCACAGCACCAGGGTCCCAGGTTCAGTTCCAGCCTCAGGTGACTGACTGTGTGAAGTTTGCACATTCTCCCTGTGTCTGCGTGGGTTTCCTCCGGGTGCTCCGGTTTCCTCCCACAGTCCAAAGATCTGCAGGTCAGGTGAATTGGCCGTGCTAAATTGCCCATAGTGTTAGGTGAAAGGGTAAATGTAGGGGAATGGGTCTGGGTGGGTTGCGCTTCGGCAGGTCGGTGTGGACTTGTTGGGCCGAAGGGCCTGTTTCCACACTATAGGGAATCTAATCTAATATCATTGGTCTGATGTCCTCAAAACAGTTAAATTCAAATTTGATTGGATTTTGGCATCTTGGGGCATAATTAAACAGATTGGCCAAATTCAAATTTGTTATGAAACATAGCAACTCATCTCCAGCTATTTGTTTTATGGCCAAATGGGACATTTTTAAATTTTGTCAGCACATTCTGTGCTTGTTAATTCCTTGCCAGCTTTTACTCTCTCTTAAAGGTACAGTGCATGACAACACCATCATAACAATCTCTCCCTCCATGTATCTCCCTCTCAGTGCATCTCTCTCTGGTGTAGCCCTCTCAGGCGACTAGACTCGGTGTGATTGAGGTTCACAAGGAAGAGGTATTAGAAATCCTGCAGAGTGTGAAAATAGATAAGTCCCCTGGGCCGGATGGGATTTATCCTAGGATCCTCTGGGAAGACAGGGGGGAGATTGCCGAGCCTTTGGCATTGATCTTTAAATCGTCATTGTCTACAGGAATAGTGC
>NW_025206296.1:7970-8365 GCF_004010195.1 Chiloscyllium plagiosum | reverse complement strand
GTGAAGGGTAGGTCGTGCCTCACAAACCTTATTGAGTTCTTTGAGAAGGTGAACAAACAGGTAGATAAGAGTAAACGGGTTGATATGGTATATATGGATTTCAGCAAGGCGTTCGATAAGATTCCCCACAGTAGGCTATTATACAAAATGCGGAGGAATGGGATTGTGGGAAATGTAGCAGTTTGGATCAGTAATTGGCTTGCTGATAGAAGACAGAGGGTGGTGGTTGATGGGAAATGTTTATCTTGGTGTCCAGTTACTAGTGGTGTACTGCAAGGGTCGGTGTTGGGTCCACTGCTGTTCGTCATTTTTATAAATGACCTGGATGAGGGCGTAGAAGGATGGGTTAGTAAATTTGCAGACGACACTAAGGTCGGTGGAGTTGTGGATAGTGA
>NW_025206296.1:6165-7844 GCF_004010195.1 Chiloscyllium plagiosum | reverse complement strand
GATTTACTAGGATGTTGCCTGGAATGGAGGGAAGGTCTTACGAGGAAAGGCTGAGGGACTTGAGGCTGTTTTCGTTAGAGAGAAGAAGGTTGAGAGGTGACTTAATAGAGACATATAAGATATTCAGAGGGTTAGATTTGGTGGACAGGGAGAGCCTTTTTCCAAGAATGGTGACAGCGAGCACGAGGGGACACAACTTTAAATTGAGGGGTGATAGATATTGGACAGATGTCAGAGGTAGTTTCTTTACTCAGAGAGTAGTAAGGATATGGAATGCTTTGCCTGCAACGGTAGTAGATTTGCCAACTTTAAGCGCATTTAAGTCGTCATTGGACAAGCATATGGACGTACATGGAATAGTGTAGGTTAGATGGGCTTCAGATTGGTATGACAGGATGGTGCAACATCCAGGGCCGAAGGGCCTGTACTGCGCTGGAATGTTCTATGTTCTATGTATCTATTCCTTTCTCTCTCATGAGATTATTCCTGATGTTTGTCTGTTATATTCACCCTTAGCCTTCTATGTGGTTGTGAGATCTACCTGGAGCAGGTCAAGCTGCACATGGAAACGGTGTGCGATGGTTGGATTCCAGCAGAGCCCCGTTACATAACCAGACAATCTTGTAAACCCCATCAAACAGACTCAACTACACAATGGGATATTACAGTAGCCAAGAAATAGGCTGCGGCAGAGATGGGAGTTCTGATGCCCTGCACAAATTAATCACCGCCAGTACAAAGAGAGAGAGTGTCGTTTCCATACATTGGGAAAATATTGGTAATTCTCAATAATGACGGAGCCTAAGATAATGCAATACCTCAGATAAGGGGAGCTGAAAGGATTGTGACCAGTTTCCCAAAACTTCAGTGAATCAGAAATGAATCATTTCAACATGACTAAAGAATATAACAAAGGTTATTGCGCATCGATTAATCTCCAGCATCACCTGCCACAAAAAGAACTGAAATCATCGAACACAGATTGAGAACGGCACTGCACAACTCACAGACAAAATCTTGTCAACATACAGACTTTTACTATTTATTAACTGGGTTCATTCATTCTATAGACACTTAAATGTTGAGTTCAACAAAACTGGTGACATTTCTTAAATATTTATAATCTTCATCTTACTGCTTATATCAGGAGCTGCATCTAAGTCAACAACCCAAAGATACCATACACTATCATAGGTACACCCCAAATACACAGTCACGGGTACAACACAAATATACAGCAACACAGACATGCCACATACACAGCAACACATACACCCCAAATATACAGCAACATGTACACCCCAAACACAGAGTAACACATATACTCCAAATACACACCAACACTTATATCCCAAATACTCAGCAACCTGTACATGCCAAATACACAGCAACACATACACTCCAAACACACAGGAACAGGTACATCACAAACTTACAGCAACACTTACACCCCAAATGCACATCCACACATACACTCCAAATATACAACAACACGTAGACCCCAAATACACAGTAACAAATACACACCAAATACACAGCAACACATAAACTCCAAAAACACAGGAACACGTACATCTCAAATATACACCAAGAAGTACACCCTAAATACATGGCAACAAATACACGTCAAATATACATCCACACATACACCACACGTGTTGCTGTGTATTTGGGGTGTA
>NW_025206296.1:0-2946 GCF_004010195.1 Chiloscyllium plagiosum | reverse complement strand
ACACAGCAACACGTACACCACAAATACACAGCAATATGCACACCCCAAATACACAGCAACGAATACACCCCAAATATACAGCGACATGTACATCCTAAATGCAACGTGTACGACCCAAGTATACAGCGGCATATACACCCCAAATACACAGCAACACATACACTGCAAATACACAGCAATACGTATACTCCACATACTAGGCAACATGTACACCCAAACACACAGCCACAAATATGCCCCAAATATACAGCAACACGTACACCCCAAATATACAGCAACACGTACACCCCAAATACTCAGTAACACGTTCACCCCAAATATGCAGCAACACATACACCCTAAACACACAGCAACACGTACATTCCAAATACTCAGCAACACGTACACCACAAATACACAGCAACGAGTACACCCCAAATATACAGTGACACATACCCACCAAATACACAGCAACACGTACAAGCCAAACAAACAGCAACATGTACATCCTAAATGCAACACGTACACCCCAAATACACAGCCACATGTACATCCCAAATATACAGCAACACCTACATACATCGCAAATACTCAGCAACACGTACACCTCAAATACACAGCCACATGTACATCCCAAATATACAGCAACACCTACATACATCGCAAATACTCAGCTCTCTGGCGCTGTGAGGCAGCAGTGCTAACCACTGTGCCACCGTGCCGCCCACAGCAACACGTACACCCCAAATACACAGCCACACATACACCCCAAACACACAGCAACACGTACATCCCAAATACACAGCAATATGTACACTACTCAGCAACACGTACACCTCAAATACACAGCCACATGTACATCCCAAATATACAGCAACACCTACATACATCGCAAATACACAGCAATACGTGTACTCCACATACTAGACAACACATACACCCCAAATACACAGCCACACATACACCCCAAATTAGATTAGATTAGATTACTTACAGTGTGGAAACAGGCCTTTCGGCCTAACAAGTCCACACACAACAACATGTACACCCCAAATACACAGCAACACGTACACCCCAAATACCACAGCAACACGTACACCCAAGGAAACATCAAAGAAGCGCTTCGCAGGAGGCTCCCAAGCACTGATGATGTCGCCTAGCCAGGGGACGAAACGTTTGCAACAAAAACTTCCAGCTCGGCGAACAGAACCACAATACCAAATACACAGCAACATGTACGCCCCAAATACACAGCCACACGTACACCCCAAATATGCAGCAACACCCACACCCAAAATCACAGCAACATACACGCCAAATACACAGCAACATGTACATCCGAAATGCAACGTGTACAACCCAAATATACAGCGACACATACACCCAAAATACACAGCAACACGTACACCCCAAATATACAGCGACAAATACCCACCAACTACACATCAACACGTACACGCCAAATACACAGCAACATGTACACCCCAAATACTCAGCAACACGTTCACCTCAAACACACAGCAATGAGTACACCCCAAATATACAGCAACACGTACATGCCAAATAAACAGCAACATGTACATCCCAAATGCAACGGGTACATCCAATATACAGTGACACGTACACCCCAAATACACAGCAACACATACACAGCAATAAGTATAACGCCAGATACTAGGCAACACGTACACCCCAAATATACAGCAACATGTACACCCCAAATACACAGGAACAAATGTACCCCAATTACACAGCAACACACACACCTTAAACACACAGCAACATGTACTCCACAAACACACAACATGTACACCCCAAATACACAGCAATACGTAAATCCTAAATACACAGCAATATGTACACACCAAATACACAGCAACACGTACACCCCAAATATAGCAACATGTACACCCTAAACACACAGCAACAAGTAAATCCCAAATACACAGCAACATGTACACCCAAACTACACAGCAACAAATGTACCCCAATTACACAGCAACACACACACCTTAAACACACAGCAACATGTACTCCACAAACACACAACATGTACACCCCAAATACACAGCAATACGTAAATCCTAAATACACAGCAATATGTACACACCAAATACACAGCAACACGTACACCCCAAATACATAGGAACACATGCATCCCAAATACACAGCAATGTGTACACCCCAAAACACAGCAACATGTATATCTCAAATACACAGCAACACATACACTCCAAATACACAGCAACATACACCCCAAGTACACAGCTACGTGTAGACCCCAAATACACAGCAACACGTACACCCCAAATATAAAGCAACATATACTACACAAATACACAGCAACATGTACATTCCAAATACACAGCAACACCTACACCCAAATACACATCAACATGTACACCCCAAATACACAACAACGAATACACTCCAAATATACAGCGACATGTACATCCTAAATGCAACGTGTACGACACAAGTATACAGCGGCACGTCTACCCCAAATACACAGCAACACATACACCGCGAATACACAGCAATACGTATATCCCAGGTACTAGGAAACACGTAGACCGCAAATACACAGCAACATGTACACGCCAAATACACAAGAACACATGTGCCCAAAATACATAACAACAAGTACACGCCAAATACATTGAAACACATGCATCCCAAATACACAGCAACATGTACACCCAAAATACATAGCAACACATACATGCCAAAGACACAGCCATACATACCAAATACACAGCAACACGTACACCCCAAATACACAGCAACAAGTTCAGCCCAAATACATAGCAACGAGTACACCCCAAATACACAGCAACATGTACATCCCAAATATACGGTGACATGTACACCCCAACACACAGCAACTAATACACCGCAAATACATAGCAATACGTATACCCCAGATACTAGGCAACAAGTACACCCCAAATACACAGCAACACATAC
>NW_025206295.1:6472-11423 GCF_004010195.1 Chiloscyllium plagiosum | reverse complement strand
CCACCACACGTCCTCTCTTGCCTCCCCTTCGATGCTTCCTTTAGCATCTCCACCTTGAAACAATGAACTGCCAGTCCTGTCCCTCCATCAGCTTTGTTTCTGTAATAACTCTAATATCCCAATCCCATGTTCCAATCCATGCACTGAGTTCATCTTCCTTAGCTGTCAGGCCCCTTGCATTGAAATAAATGCAGTTTAATCATCAGTTCCCCCTCTCCTATTTCCTGCTATGTTCTTGCCTGCTTTGTCTGCAAAATTGCTGTCTTTAACTTGTGCTCCAACCTCAATCTTCTTTCTGGCCTTATGACTGTTTAAGGTGCAACACCCTGCCAGAGTAGATTATATCCTCTCAAGCAGCTCTAACAATTCGCCCCATCAGGATGTCGGTCCACCTCCTGCTCCCAGTTCAGGTGCCTTCCCCACCCTGTCAACCTCTGCTGACACCTTCAGACATCCAGGGACTTGCCCACCAAGGTCCCGGTGTTACTCAGTTCTCCAGGAGGACCTACCCTTCATGATGTATATCCTTCTCTTATGAGACTTCCCACAGTGCATTACCTCACAGTGAGCAGAAGTAAACTCCAACTGCCATTACTCAGAGTGTGTACAACTCGGAGTGTGACTAACTTCATCCAGTCTCCCCAACCGTCCCTACCTCTAATTGTCGAGAAAATGCACAACCCTCCCTATTGCGTTAACCTCCTCCAGTCCCTCTCATGGACACCATCTATGTAAACTTCTCCTGTGCCTGACTATATTTTCCTGTGTCCCAATAAACCCTTGTGAACTTTGTGACCGAGTCCAATCTCTGCAGTGCTCTGTATAATCAGCCTTACTGTGCCTGGAACCTGGCTTCAATTCCATCCTTGGCCGACTGTCTGTGTGGACTTTGCGTGTTCTCCCCCCGACTGTGTGGGTTTCTTCAGGGTGCTCTGGTTTCCTGCCATAGTCCATCATCTGCACGATACCTGATTGGCCATCATAAATTGACTGTAGTATTCAGGCAAGTGTGGTTTAGGTGAGTTCACCATGAGGAATGCAGGGTTTATTGGACAGGGAAAGGGATGGGTCTGGTTAGGATGCTCTTTAGAGGGTTGGTGTGGACTTCTGGGCCGAATGGCCTGTTTCCACACTGTGGAGATTCTATTCAGGTTATTGTCCAGTCCTGTCAACCATCCCTGTCTCTTGAACCTTGCCTCATCCCCAATACTCTCCTTATATGTGTAATCTCCAACAGTTTCTAAAACATTCCTTGGCGATGTAAGCCTCTCCAGTCCTTACAAAGATCGATATGACTGTCACCTCTTCCTGCTTTTAGAACCCTCTCTATAACTATTGCCATTCGTTACAGCACTACCAATCACTGTTCCATCCTGAAACCCCCAAAAACATTTATATCTCTGTAAACTCATCTGGACTGTCTATACTTCCTTTTGACAATCCCGTTCTGAGACTTCCTCTATATCAAAAAGTCATTAAGTGTAGGTAACCCTTATTATTGTAACCTCGCTTCAGCCTTACAGCACTGAGGATCTGTCGAACCTCTTTTCAAACAGCCAGCCAACTCTGTGTCTGTAATCTCCTCCACTCCCCATAATACACTCTGTCTGATCTCCTCTGTCGTCCATTAAACACTGTTTAACACTGTCTGTATCAGTGTAACCTTCACCAAAAACACAACCTTCTCTATCTGTGTAAATCCCTACACCAGTCTCTATCCCTCTAAGCTCCGTCTAACAATACAACCCTCCATGTCTGTGTATTCACCTTCAGTCCCTACTCACCTCCCTATCTGTGTAACGTTCTCCATGCATTTTTGCTACAGTCTCTTCAACTGTCCCTGTCAGTGTAATATCTTCCAGTCCCGAAAACTCCCCTCTCTTTAACTTTCTCCGGCCACACAATCCTCACTATCTGTGACCTACTCCTGTCGGAGAACCCTCCCTCTGTAAACTGCTCCAACTCTTCAACTCTCCATAAGCTCCTGTAGTTCTTACAGCTCTCACCATCTACCAAACCTCTTCCAGTCCCTAAAACGCCATCAGTCTGTGGAGACCGTACCACCAGCCCTATCTGTGTTATCCTCTCAGGTCCCTGCAACACTCGCGATCTGTAGATCCCACTCCAATGCCTGTGTCTCTCCCGATCCTGTTCCTACAAGAGTCATTAACAATGTAACATCCTCCCGTCACTATCACCCACCCTGTCAATGTAAGCTCCTTCTGTATCTCCAAACATTTACTCATCTCCATAACCTTCTCCAGCTCTTACACCCATCTGTGTAATCATCATTCTCCACTCGAACCCTCCCTACCGCAGGAACTTCTTTCTGTTTGTTCTATGCTCCCTTATCTGTGAAACTGTCTCCAACCAATCTTGCTACCCAATCTTTCAAAAAAGAATCCAGATTCCACAGCCTCCATGTCTAAATAACCCCCAGAACCTAAGCCTTCCTATATCTATAAACATCTTCAGTCACGATGACCCTCCATATCTCTGTGTGTTCTGCCAGATGATATAAACCTCTTTATCTCTGTAATCTGCTCAGCTCCCTAACACAGTCCCTGTCTGTGTAATCCAGCCCTGTTCTACAAACATCCTTATCCCTGTAAACGTCTCTATCCTTCCCAACCCGTCAGCCCTACAGCTCTCCACATTTCTGTAACCTCCTGTCGTTCTATGGTCCTCCTTCACTGTGAAACCACCTCCAGTCCCCACATCCCTCCCAATCTGGGTCCTCTGATCCAGACAACCCTTCCCATTTGTGTAACCTCGTTCAGACCCCATACTCTCCAGCTTCCTGAATCCTCTTCCTGCCATTGCAACCAAAACCATGTTTAAGTAACAACCTCCAGTGCTTAAACCTCCCCGACTCAGTAACCTCTTGCAGTCCTAACAAAACACCTAAACTGTGAAACCTCTCATTTCCCTACAATCCTCCCGCCCTCCCTCCTCAAATGCCTTCATCACCATGAAACCTCACAATTACTGAAGCCTCCTTTTGGCATTGCAATCCTCCTAATGTCTGCAAAGTCCTCCTGTCCTGATATCTCTCCCTGACTCTGTAACACCCACCACCCTCCAGTGCCCTTCTGGGGAACATGGCAGAGGGAAGAAGATTTGTAGCGTCTGAACCATATTACGGAGGTAGAATTCTGGAAATTACAGATTTGGTCGAATGTCTGTGGTGTGCAGATTATTGGCGAGGACTCGAAAGAAAGGATTTATGACTACTTGGAAAACCATAGTTAAATTAGAGACTGTCAGCATGGGTTTGTGAGAGGTAGGTCATGCCTCACAATCCTCTTGAATTCTTTGAGGATATGACCGAATACATTGATGGCTCATTCAGAAAAGAAGGATGATTGGGATCCAGGGAAATCTGTCTGTCTGGATGCAGGATTGGATGGCCCAGATAAGACAGAGGGTGGCAGCAGATGGACAGTATTGATCCTGGAGCTCAGTGACCAGTGGTATTCTGTAACAATCGGCTCTGGGACTCTGCTCTCTGTGATTTTTGTAAATGACTTGGATGTGGATGTTGGAGAGGGGGTTAGTAAGTTTGCCAATCACACCAAGGTTGGTGGAGTGGTGGGTAATGTGGAGGGCTGTTGTAGGTTGCAATGGGACATTGACAGGACGCAGGGCTGGACTGGAAGTGGCAGATGGAGTTCAATCTGGAAAAATGTGAAGTGATTCATTCTGGAAGGTCGAACCTGAATATAGAATACAGCGTTAAAAGGCAAAATACTTGGCATTGTGGAGGAACAGAGAGATCAATGCGTCCATGTCCATCGATCCCTCAAAGTTTCCACGCACGTTGATAGGGTTGCTAAAAAAGTCATATGTTGTGTTGGCTTTCCTTAGCAAGGGGATTGATTTCAAGAGCCGTGAGGTTTTACGGCATCTTTATAGCGACCTGGTGAGACCACACTTGGAATATTGGGTTCAGTTCTCGTCCCCTCTTTACAGGAAGGATGTGCAAGTTTTAGAGAGCGTACACAGGAGATTTATCAGATGCTGCCTGGAATGGAGGGCATTTGTTATGGAGAAAGTTTGAGGGAGCTAAGGCTTTTCTCATTGGAGTGAAGAAGGGGGTGGGGTGACTTGGTAGAGGTGAACAAGGTGATGAGAGGCACAGAGAGAGTGAATAGTGAGAGACTTTTTCTCCTATGGCATAAATGGCTATTACAAGGCGGCATAATTTTAAGGTGATTGGAAGATGGATAAGAGGATAGAGAATGGTAGGTGGTTGGATGGACTGCCAATGGTGGTAGTAAAATTAGACAAATTTGGGACATTTAATAGACTCTTGGACAGACACATAGATAGTATTAAAATGAAGGGTATGTAGGCTAGTTTGATCTTACCGTCGGATAAAAGGTTGGCATAGCATCATGGCCGAAGGGTCTTGGGCTGAACTGTTCTGGGTTCTACGTTCTATGTGGTAAACTGGGTAATCAGCTCAGATCAGTGTAAAAGGATATGGCATTCAGGAGGAGCTCGTGAACTGGATACAAAATTTGCTTGATGGTTGGAGACAGAGGGTGATGGGAGACATGTTTTTCTGACTGGAGGTATGTGACCAGCGGTGGAGTGGGTCCCCTGTTGTTTGTCATTTGGATAAATGGTTTGGATGGGAACATTGGTTTTCTAGTAAGTAAGGTTTTTGGGTATCACTGAAATTGGAGGTAAAGTGGACAGTGAAGAAAGTTATCTATGATACAACAGAATGAACAGTACTGCTGGGATAGTGGGCTGAAGAATAGCAGATGGAGTTTAATTAAATAAAGGTGAGGTGTGCCATTTTGGTGAAACAAACCTAGGTGGGACTTGTACAGTTAATGTTCGGGCCCTGGGTAGTGTTATCAATCTGAGACCCAGGGATGCAGGTACACAGTTCTTTGAATGTGGTGTCACAGGTAGACAGGCTGGTGAAGCAGGCGTTTGG
>NW_025206295.1:0-5522 GCF_004010195.1 Chiloscyllium plagiosum | reverse complement strand
TCTACTTCATGATCTGCAGCCAAATGCTTTCTCTGTAATGCCTTTGTTATCCATTATTTTTAGTGTTACCCATTTTTCCTGAGTTTCCGCAAGATTGTGAACCATTGAATATTTTTGTTCATCCTGTATCCATGTCTCCGTGGTGTCTAAATCTCTTTTATCTCTGTGTCACAAATCCATCTACCTTATTACAGTGACGTTGTCCATTTAAAAAACATAACTTACTCTTTCCCACAATTTTCTGTCACAAATCTTTTCACGGATGTACAATTTTAATTAAATTCTTCCCTTCCTGTTCCTTTCTGCTTGTCCTCAGTCACATCCCCGTGCTGTTCCATTGCTTCACCTTTTCTGTTTGGATTTGGAAAGTTCCATTCAAATGAACCCTGTCCCAGCATCCTCTCTGTCAGTTTAAAGCCCTGTCCATAAACCTACCGACATGATCTGCCAGGACCCTGGTCCCAGCACGGTTTCAGTGGGACCATCCTAATGGATTATTTATTAAATCAGGTCTGGGATGTGGGTGTCTCTGGCTGACCAGCCTTTCTTGCCCAGTCCTGGCTGTCCTTGAACTGAGTAACTTGCTTGGCCTTTGAAGAGGGTAATTGTGAGGCAAATACTTTGCTGTGGCTATGTTTTGCAAACCACGTGAGGATGGGCAGATGTCCTTCTCTGAATGACATAGCAGCCTGGGATACCTGCAGCGGTGTTTGTGCAGTGTGTCCAGGAAGCCTTTCTAACTCAGAATGTAGATTGACCGACCAGAGGGGAGGCCATATTGGATTTGGTACTTGGGAACGAACCGGGACAAGTGATGGGCTTGTTAGTGGGTGAACATTTTGGTGATGGTGACCTCAATTCTGTGACTTTCACCTTGGTTATGGAGAGAGATAGGTGCGTGCAACAGGGTAGGTTTTACAATTAGGGGAAGGGTAAATACGAAGCTGTAAGACAGGAACTGAGGAGCATAGGTTGGGAGCATAGGCTTTCAAGGAAGGATGTCATGGAAATGTGGAACTTTTTTCAGGGAACAGATACGACGTGTCCATGATATGTATTTACCTGTCAGGCAGGGAAGAGATAGTCGTGTGAGGGAACCTTGGTTGACGAGGGAGGTTGAATGTCTTGTAAAGAAGAAGAAGGAGGCTTACATAAGGTTGAGGAAACAAGGTTCAGACAGAGCGTTGGAGGGATACAGGATAACCAGAAGGGAGCTGAAGAAAGGGATTAGGAGAGCTAAGAGAGGGCATGAAAAGTCTTTGGCGGGTAGGATCAAGGATAACCAAAAGGCATTTTATGCGTATGTGAGAAACTTGAGAATGACGAGAACGAGGTAGGTCCGATCAAGGACAGGAGTGGGAGACTGTGTATTGAGTCTGAAGAGATAGGAGAGGTCTTGAATGAGTACTTTTCTTCAGTATTTACAAATGAGAGGGACCATGTTGTTGAAGAGGAGAGTGTGAAACGGACTGGTAAGCTAGAAGAGATACTTGTTAGGAAGGAAGATGTGTTGGGCATTTTGAAAAACTTGAGGATAGACAAGGTCCCCCGGGCCTGACGGAATATAGCCTCGGATTATGTGGGAAGCAAGACAGGAAATTGCAGAGCCGTTGGCAATGATCTTTTCGTCTTCACTGTCAACGGGGGTGGTACCAGGGGACTGGAGAGTGGCGAATGTTCTGCCCCTGTTCAAAAAAGGAAATAGGGATAACCCTGGGAATTACAGGCCAGTTGGTCTTACTTCGGTGGTAGGCAAAGTAATGGAAAGGGTACTGAGGGATAGGATTTATGAGTATCTGGAAAGACACTGCTTGATTAGGGACAGCCAGCACGGATTTGTGAGGGGTAGGTCTTGCCTTACAAGTCTTATTGAATTCTTTGAGGAGGTGACCAAGCATGTGGATGAGGGTAGAGCAGTGGATGTAGTATATATGGATTTTAGTAAGGCATTTGATAAGGTTCCCCATGGAAGGCTCATGCGGAAAGTCAGGAAGCATGGAATAGAGGTAAATCTGGCCAGTTGGAAAGAAAACTGGCTAACCGGTCGAAGTCAGAGAGTGGTGGGAGATGGTAAATATTCAGCCTGCAGCCCGGTTACAAGTAGAGTTCCGCAGGGATAAGATCTGAGTCCTCTGCTGTTTGCAATTTTTATTAATGACTTGGAAGAGGGAGTCGAAGGGTGGGTCAGTAAATTTGCAGATGATACGAAGATTGGTGGAGTTGGCTGCAAATGGACTTAGATATGATGCAGAGCTGGGCTGAGGAGTGGCAGGTGGAGTTCAACCCTGTCAAGTGTCAATTTTGGAAGGACAAATAAGAATGCGGAACACAGGGTTAACGGTAGGGTTCTTAGTAAGGTAGAGGAACAGAGTGATCTTGGGGTCTATTTTCATAGATCTTTGAAAGTTACCACTCAGGTGGATAGAGCTTGTAAGAAGGCCAATGGTGTTTTAGCGTTCATTAGCAGAGGGATTGAATTCAAGAGTCGTGAAGTGATGTTGCAGTTGTACAGGACCTTGGTTAGGCCACATTTGGAGTACTGTGTGCAGTTCTGGTCGCCTCACTTTAGGAAAGATGTGGAAGTTTTGGAGAGGGTGCAGAGAAGATTTACCAGGATGTTGCCTGGAATGGAGAATAGGTCATGCGAGGATAGGTTGAGAGTGCTAGGCCTTTTCTCGTTGGAACGGTGAAGGATGAGGGGTGACTTGATAGAGGTGTATAAGATGATCAGGGGAATAGATAGAGTAGACAGTCAGAGACTTTTTCCCCTGGTACAACAGAGTGTTACAAGGGGACATAACATTATGGTGAAGGGTGGAAGGTATAGGGGAGATGTCAGGGGTGGGTTCTTTACCCAGAGAGTGGTGTGGGCATGGAATGCGCTGCCTGTGGGAGTGGTAGAGTCAGAATCTTTGGTGACCTTTAAGCGGCAATTGGATAGGTACATGGATGGGTGCTTAAGCTAGGACAAATGTTCGGCACAACATCGTGGGCCGAAGAGCCTGTTCTGTGCTGTATTGTTCTATGTTCTATCTATGTTCTGTACATTTCATTGGGCACTGGGGAGTTCTCCACCTTTATGCCTGTGAAAACATTTAATATCTCCTCTTTATTGATCTTAACATGTTCTGGAACCTCAGCATCTCAACTGAAATCCCCGGCTACAATGCCTTTCTCCTGTGTGAATACAGATGGGAAGTATTCATTGAATACCTCACCTGCTTTCTCTGGCTCCATACACAGATTGTCCCTTTGGTTTCTCACAGGCCTCCCTCTTTTACTGGGAATCCTCTTAAGCTCACGATGCTGATAAAATACCTGTGGCTTTTCCGCAATCGTATCTGCCAAATATATTTCATGACCATTATTTGTCCCTCATTTTGCACAATCCCCTTGCGCTCTCTATACTTGTGAACGGCTTCACCTGATTTTATTGCACTGTATTTTCTTTCTCAAACTCACGATATCACTTGATCAGTATTCCCTGGACTTGTTGCCTTTCCTATTCACTCTTCAAGGAGCACACTGGCCCTGCGTTCTCACTGCATCACTTTAAAATACTCCACTTGTCTAATATGCACCCAATCGCAGGGAGTTCCTCCCTGTCTCTGTTTGCCAGATCCTCTCTAATGATCGTAATACTGATAGGAGGCACAGTTGTGAGGGGGACAGACAGGGGACTGTGTGCCTGCAGAAGAGACCCCAGGATGATGTGCTGCCTCCCTGGTACCAGGGTCAAGGGTGTCTCTGAGCGGTTACATAATATTCTGAAGGGAAGGGTGAACAGCCAGAGGACATTGTGCACATCGGTCCATATGTCAGAGGTAGACAAAGGGATGGGGTCCTGTGAAATGTGTACAGGGAGTCATGTGAGAAGTTACAAAAGAAGGATATTGACCTTAATGATCTCCAGATTATGCCAAGTGCCAGTGAGTACAGAAATAGAAAGGTAGGCCAGATGGATTTGTGGCTGAGGAGTTGGTATAGCGGGCAGAGTTTTCAGTTCTTGGGTCATTGGGATCTCTTCTAGGGTAGAGGGGACCTGTACAAAGGGGATGGTTTGAACTTGAAGCAAAAGGGTACAAATATCCCAGGGAGGAGATTTGCTAGTGTTCCCCAGGAGGATTTAAACTAGTTTGGCAGGGAGTTGAGACTCTGAGTGAGAGAGGGACCATCGAAAAGTCAGGGGAAATAAATCAGCCATCAAGATCAAGTTACCTATTCAGGATATCCAGGGGCACAGTCGAGGGAGGGAAAATATATCTGGTTTAAAGGGCATTTATTTCAACACACGAGGCCTGACTGGTAAGGCAGACGAGCTCAGAGCATGGATTAGCTCTGGGGACTGAGATATTACAGCCATAATAGAAACATGGCTGAGAGAAGTGCAGGACCGGCAGCTCAGTGTTCCAGGGTACAGAAGCTACAGGCGGGACAGAAGCACAAGTAAGTGAGGAGGGGAGTTATCCTTTTGATTAGGAAGGGCATAACAACTGTGCATCAAGACAATTCTGTTAAGCAGTCATCAAATGAGGCCATAAATTTAAAAGTTAGAAACAAAGAGGGGATGGCCACTCGGCTGGGATTGTGTGCGAGACCCTCAAATAGTCAGTAGTAGTATTGGATGGAGATTTTAACTTCCCCTGGATTGACTGGGTCACCCAGAGTGTAAAAGGCCCGTACTGGGTGGAATTTGTAAAAGGCGTCCAAGAAAGTTTCCTAAACCAAGACGTAGAGGGCTCTACGCTACTCAGGCGGGTGCAACACTGGACCTGTCCTCAGAAAACGAGGTCAGGCAAGTGACTGAAGTACCAGTCGGAGAGCACATTGTGTCCAGTCACCACAACTGTCCTTGTTTTAACATAGTTGTGGAAAAAGATCAGACAGGTTGACAGATTTAGGTCTTAAACTGGAACTGGGCCAATATTGGGGCCATTCAGCAGGATCGAGCAGGGATTGATTGGGTGAAGGTAAAACTCACACAACACTAGGGTATAGTCCAGATGGTTTTCAGAGGAACCTCGATTATCTGGACGAGATGGGCGGGTGCTACTCGTTCGTATAATTGATTATTCGGTTAATCGATTCAATACCTTTCCTCTGGCGCTCGGAGTTTTCAGTCCAGTCTCCACCCTGTTCAGGTGACTAGGCAGCAGCAAGCCATGTGCGAGCCCCCACACCCTGCCAAACCCCCAAAACACGCTCGCCTCCAAACCTATCCAACACCGCCCCCACCCGCTTCTCAACGTCGCCCCCCAAACAGACCCAACAGCGAATCCTGCCCCCAAAACCGTCTGACACCACCCTCCACCCTCCACCCGCCACCTGCCCCACCTCCCAGACACATCCTACATTATCCTGAGCCCGTCCCCAAACCCGTTCAACACTGCCCCCGCCCACCACGCCCACCGTCCAATCCATGTCCACGCCCTTGCTCCCGTAAATGTTACCTCGGTAAGCAGATAGTGAAGAAGGTGTTTGGTCTGCATTCCTTTATTGGTCAGAGCATTGATTATAGGAGT
>NW_025206294.1:4023-11423 GCF_004010195.1 Chiloscyllium plagiosum | reverse complement strand
CCTAAAACCTCCAGTTACTGATCCATCTGTTAATGGATAGCTCCTTCCTATCCACTCGATCTGGATTCCTCAGCACCTTATCACTTCAATAAAAGCTCAGCTCTTCCTCCTTGGAAATCATCCCCAGCCTATCCAGCCTTCCTCAGAGCAGAAATTCTCCAGTTGGAGAAACATTCTGATCAATCCTCTCTGGTGAGAGCACATCACCCTGGAATGTGGGGAACAGAACTGAGTGCAGTATATTGGCCGTGTTGCTGACCTCCGTGTTCTTGTGGTTGTTGCTGACACAAGAAGTGTCCTAGTTTTCCCACATAGAACAGGATGTGCACTCTATGAGACCGGGATTCCCCACCATGTGTCTGATATTCTTGTTGGTTAATATCTTGAAAAGAACTGTCCTCAGAACTCCAACTGTGCTCTGACTTCATTCACAACTGGATGTGGCTGGACTGCAGATCTTAGATCTGTTCTGTTATTTCCCGGATTGCTTCACTCTGTCTATCACTTGCTGCTTGTGCTGTTTGGCACACAAGTCGTCCTCTTTGGTAACTTCATCAGGTTAACACCTAATTTTTAGGTATTCATGCTGCTGTTACTGGCATGCCCTCCTGAATTCTCTCAGTTGAACGAGGGATGATCCTGTGGTTTGATGGTAAGAGGTAAGTTGGGGGCGTGCTGGGCCGTGATTCTGTAAGCTTTGTTGGAGTAGGCCCTTTATAAGAAGCTACATGCAGTATCATGAATACTGATAGACCCAGACAGGAAATACGAGCAACACTGTACAATGATGCAGGAGTAAGAGGTAAGTTGGGGGCGTGCTGGGCCGTGATTCTGTAAGCTTTGTTGGAGTAGGCCCTTTATAAGAAGCTACATGCAGTATCATGAATACTGATAGACCCAGACAGGAAATACGAGCAACACTGTACAATGATGCAGGATCACAACTGCAGCAAGGGGAGTTTAAGAGCCACATGACAGAGGAGTAGGGAAAGAAGCAGCTGATCAGATTGTCTCCTTCATAGTCATAAAGAGACTCTGTGAGATGATTGTACTGTTGGGGGTGAGGATGGAGCAGGTTGGGAAGATGGAGAGTCCTTCTACAGAAACTAATCTGCCTGAGAGTGATGGGATCGACTCGATTGCCATGAATTTAACAGAAAGCTAACTGCAACTGATTTTATCCCCAAAAGATAACAAGACTGATGGTGTTTCCAATCATCATCAGAAACAAACCCCAGAATACATGGTTCCGAGATGGATGTCAATAGCCCGTTAACATCCAACTCCTGCAATCATTGAGCAAACTTATGTGAGATTAACCAGAAAATCACTGTTCACTCTGTGCAGATGGACAGCGATGTGGGGAAGGATTAGTCTAGTTGTATTGTCACTAGACAGTTAATCCAAAGCCCCAGATAACGTTCTGGAGACCTGGGTCCAAAGCCTGCTGCAGCAGATGGGAGAATTTGAATTCAATAAAAATTATCTCTGGAATTTAAGTGTCTAATGATGACCATTAATCAATTGTCAGAAAAACCCATCTGGTTCACTAACGCCCTTTCAGGAAGGAAGCTGCAATCCTTACCTGGTCTGGTCTACATTGTGACTTCAGACCCACAGCAATGTGGTTGACTCTTACCTGCCCCCTGGGCAATTAGGGATGGGCAGTAAATGCTGCCGGGCCAGCGACACCCTCATCCTGTGAATGAACAAAGGAAAATAAAAGTTTCTACCCAGTGTGAATCTGTACATGTTCAACGATGTTGTGAACATTTCCAAAACTAAGTTCTCCACATATATAACTTTATTAACATTATAACTGCCAAAGCCATTGTTCATTCCTTGGTGTGAACAATAGAAAAAAATCCTTCAACTGTGGCTATCAGTAAATTGACTGGTGTCTCAGCAGGATGGATGCCTGAGTGAATTCCTTCCCCCACACACAGAGCAGGTGAACAGCTTCTCCCCAGTCTGACTGGTTTGACCCGTTTCCAGGTGGGATAGGTTAAGAATTCTCTTCTGACATTCCCCATATTTCCACAACCTCTCCCTGGTGTGGCTACACTGGTGTTTTGCCATTTCAGATAAATGCTGGCAGACAGTTACACACAACCATGTAGGTGTGTCACTGCCCAGCCTGAATGCTGCTGTTTCCTGTTGAAAACCTTTTGATAATTAGGTTCCAATAAACCCTGCAACCCAATTATTTCTGAGCCACCGTGGAACCCTCCTCTCCACATTCCTGATGATGGGTTTATGCCTGAAACGTCGATTCTCCTGCTCCACACATGCTGCCTGACTTGCTGTGCTTTTCTAGCACCACACACTTTGACACTGATAAACAGAGTGACTGTCAGAGCTGGATGTGGTTTTGTCTGAATCTTTTGACACAGCCCTAAGGGACAGTCTAAGGCATGAAACGGGAAGGGTTTGTAAATCCTAAACAGACATTGTGCAGTCACTCCATGTACCAGGACATGGATATCATTGTCCTGCTGTATGTAGTAGTAACAGTTTATCTCCTCAGTCTGTCAGAAAGCATTTCATGTATTGGTGTGGGCCTAAATGTTCTGAGATATTAACAATCCTGGTTAGACCACTCTGGAGCAGGTGTTCAGTTCTTTGTACCCTAACTGGGGACCCCCCCCCCCACCCCCAACAACCCAGCATAACGCAGTAAACATTATCTCCTGCTGTAGAACGACAACCTGTGTTGGTCTGAGTAGGAACACTGAGCAGATTTATCTCAATGATAATTTAACCCCTGAAGGCAAGTGACCAGAGCAAGTTAAGCAACTCCGAATAAAATGCCTTATACCACAGAAAGAGACCCATCAAATCCAAGCTGGCTCTCTGTAGCAGAATCCCATATTCTCATTCCCCATATGACCCCTACACTCTGCAAGTTTATTTCCCTCAGATCTGATATAATTGTTTTTATCAATCATTGCACCACCATAATAGGCAGCATGTTCTGCATATTTCCAGCCAATACAGTCAGCAGAAACACTTAGTCATCTCCCGCTGTCTCAAAACCTGACATCTGATCTTAATTCTTGTGCCATCTGAATATCATTGGCCTTTTCATGTGGAAGGAAAGGTGTGCATTACATCTGTGGATCAATATTTCAAATGTCAGTGTGACTGGAAAAAGTACTCTGTGGTTTATGGCTTTGAATGGTGGCAGTCTATCAGGATTATCTCCATGACAATAGCACCTCATGCATCAATAAATTTAATGCACGCCGTGATGTCAAAAACTTCTTCCGCCACCTCCGAGCTCACTTTTACAATCAGGACTCCCGCCCACCTTCCGAGGACTCCTTTGCCGGCCTCCAACACACTCCATCCACCTGGACACCGTGTGCTGGCCTATTACCTGGTCTCAATATCTTCATTTCCAACTGCCGCTGAGACATTAACTGCCTCAACCTGTCTACCCCCTCCCCCACTCCAAACTCTCACCCTCACAACTCTCACCCTCCACACTCTCTGTTCCAATCTAGATAAAGGATGTGCAGTGGTAGTTTGGCGCACTGACTTCTACACTTATGAAGCCAGACGCCAACTCGAAGACACCTGCTCCTACTGCCCCCTCGACTATGACCCACCCCCATCACCAAACCGTCATCTCCCAGAACATAGAGAACCTTATCAGCTCAGGAGATTTCCCACCCACAGCTTCCAACCTCATAGTCCGGGAACACCGCACTGCCCGAATCTACCTCCTTCCCAAGATCCACAAGCCTGACCACCCTGGCCGACCCATTGTCTCAGCATGCTCTTACCCCACCAAACTCATCTCCACCTACCTTGACACTGTCCTATCCCACCAGTTCAGGAACTCGCCACATATATTCGAGACACCACCCACGCCCTTCACCTCCTCCAAGACTTCCATTTCCCCGGCCCCCAACGCCTCATCTTCACCATGGATATTCAATCCATCTACATCTCCATCCACCATAACCAGGGCCTCCAAGCCCTCCGTTTCTTCCTCTCCCGAAGTCCCCAACAGTACACTTCCACTGACACTCATTCGGTTGTCTGAACTGGTCTTCACACTTCACAATTTCTCCTTTGAATCCTCCCACTTCCTACAGAACAAAGGGATAGCCATAGGAGCATGTATGGACCCCAGCTATGCCTGTCTCTTTGTTGGCTACATAGAACAGTGCATCTTCCGTAATTACAATGGCACCACTCCCCACCTTTTCCTCCACTATATTGATGACTGCATTAGTGCCACCTCGTGCTCCGACGAGGAGGTTGAGCAGTTCATCACCTTCACCAACTCATTCCACCCCGACCTTAAATTCACGTGGACCATCTCAGACACCTCCCTCCCCTTTCTGCACCTCACCATCTCCATTAATGAGGAGCTACTTGACACTCACAATTTTTAGAAACCCACCGACTCCCAAGCTACCTGGATTACACCTCTTCCCACCCTAACTCCAGCAAAAATGCCATCCCGTATTCCCAATTCCTCTGCCTCCGCCATATCTGCTCCCAGGAGGGCCAGTTCCACCACAGAACACACCAGATGGGCCTCCTTCTTAAGAGACCACAATTTCCCTTCCCACGTGGTTAAAGTTGCCCTCCAACGCATCTCATCCACATCCCGCACCTCCGCCCTCACACCCCAATCCTCCAACCGTAACAAGGACAGAGCCCCCCTGGTGCTCACCTTCCACCCTACCAACCTTCGCAAAAACCACATCATCCGAAGACATTTGTGCCACCTCAAAATGGACCGCACGACCAGGGATATATTTCCCTCTCCATCCATTTCCACTTTCCGCAAAGAACGTTCCCTCCATGATTACCTGGTCAGGTCCACGCCCCCCAACAACCCACCCTCCCTTCCCGGCTCCTTCCCCTGCCACCGCAGGAATTGCAAAACCTGCTCCCACATCACCCTCCTCACCTCCATCCAAGGCCCCAAAGGAGCCTTCCACATCCATCAAAGTTTCACTTGCACATCCACCAATGTCATTTATTGTATCCATTGATCCCGATGTGGTCTCCTCTACATTGGGGAGACTGGATGCCTCCTAGCAGAATGCTTTAGGCAACATCTCAGGGACACCCACACCAATGAACCCCACTGCCTTGTGGCGCAACATTTTAACTCCCCCTCCCACTCTGCCAAGGACATGGAGGTCCTGGGCCTCCTCCACCGCCACTCCCTCACCACCAGATAACTGGAGGAAGACCGCCTCATTTTCCACCTCAGAAAACTTCAACCCCTTGGTATCAATGTGGATTTCAGCAGTTTCCTCATTTCCCCTTCCCCGACCTCAGCCCAGCTCCAACCTTCCAGCTCAGCACTGCCCTCATGACCTGTTCTACCTGCCTATTTTCCTTTTCACCTATCCACTCCACCCTCCTCTCTGACCTATCACCTCCATCACCACCCCAATTCACCTATTGTACTCTATGCTACTTTCTCCCAACCCACCCCCCTCTCATTTATCTCTCCACTCTGCAGGCACCATGCCTCTATTCCAGATGAAGGGCTTTTGCCCGAAACGTCGATTTTCCTGCTGCTCAGATGCTGCCTGACCTGCTGTGCTTGTCCAGCACCGTTCGAATCTAGACTCTGGTTTCCAGCATCTGCAGTCCTTGGTTTTACATAAGTCAGTTCAGCACTTTGTGGTCTAAACAACCCCACCCCCCATAGCTCACCCAAGTACCTGCCAAACTTCAATTTAAGTTAAAAATCACATAACACCAGGTTATAGTCCAACAGGTTAATTGGGAAGCACTAGCTTCCGGTATCTACCTAACAAAGGGGCAGTGCTCCGGAAGCTTGTGCTTCCTAATAAGTCTATTAGACTGTAACCTGTTGTTGTGTGATTTTGTCCACCCCCATCACCATGATCTCCACATCCTTTCCATGAATTATGAATTCTAGTCACTGGCAGGGAATGTGGGGTGTGGGGGTGGGGAGGGGGTTAAGGGCTAGAGGACCAAGTTGGTGGGATCTGGTCCTCCAGCCAATGAGAGTGAATGAGGAGTGGGCCTGGAGGACTGAGCTGGTGGGGCCTGGTCCTCCAGGCTTTGGGAGTGAATGTGTGGTGTGGTGGGAGGACTGAAGGGGTGTGGCAGGTCCTCCATCCAATGGGAGTGAACGAGGATGGAGCTGGTCTTCCGGCCGTTGGGAGTGCATGAGGGGTGTGGTTGGTCTTCCAGCCAATGGGATTGCATGGGTGGGCGGGGTTTTAATGACAATACAGGAGCTTTCATGAGGACTTCCTGCTCCAACCAGCCCCACATATTTCCAGTTTCATTCAGCTCCATTTCACAACATGACTTTGGGCTTTTGTATGTTCTCCCACATTCCTTTGATGGTATTTTTGATATCTGATTAACAAACTGCATGGGATATTAGCTGGGTTCAGGGGTTACTCCATCAGCAGTTTGCAATGCTACCTCACAGCACCAGGAATCCCAGTTCGATTCCACCCACCATTGTCTGTGTGGAGTTTGCACATTCTCCCCGTGTCTGTGTGGGTTTTCTCCCGCCGTCCAAAGATGGGAAGGATAGGTGGATTAGCCAGGGGGAAATGCAGGGTTATGGGAAGAGGGTAGGGGGCTGTGGGTCTGTTTGGGATGTTATTCAATAGGTTGGTGCAAACCTTATGGGCCGAGTGACCTCCTTCTGCACATAGGGGATCGATGATTTGGTTTGTGTTTCCCAACTGCAAACCAAACAGCAGATTAGAATCTGACAGTCAGCTAGTTTATAGTAACCTGAAGTTTGAACATGCAGGGAAAAATCATTGTTCCCATTGGGCAGAGACCGGTCACGTGGATAATGATTCAGTGTTATCAGAACCAAAATGCACTGATAAAGGTGGGAAATCCTATAAACACGAGGAATATGAGAGAGATTTGTCTTCTTATCTGAACTGGGTATTCATTGACCTGTCACAGCCGAGAGCGACTTCACCTTCCTCTGACTGCAGGAAAGTATGCACAATGTCGGAGTGGGTTAAAACTGATCTCAACTCACTGCACAGCAGTTTTGTCACACTGGGAGAGAGCTGGGAAGTAACTGCCTGTGATATCAATGCGGCACTTGATGGAGTATTGCATCAAGGAGCAAAATTGCAATCAGTGTCAATAGTTGGAGCCCTCCTTAACACGAAGCTTGATAATTGTGGTTACTGGAGTCCAATCATCTCAGCCCTGCAACATCACTGCAGGGATCCCTCAGGATGGTGTCTTAGACCCAAACATCTTCAGCTACTTCGTCAATGAACTTGTCAATATC
The DNA here is from genome assembly GCF_004010195.1 of Chiloscyllium plagiosum. Lineage (NCBI taxonomy): Eukaryota > Metazoa > Chordata > Chondrichthyes > Orectolobiformes > Hemiscylliidae > Chiloscyllium > Chiloscyllium plagiosum. The sequence continues at coordinate 4,141 of NW_025206294.1, read as the reverse complement.
AGAAGGTTGGGAATGGGGACATTTTCTGATCATTGTACAATGCCCAGCACAATTTACTACTCTTCAGTCACTGAAATGATCTATATCCATGTGGAGCAAGATCTTCACAAGATTCAAC
>NW_025206294.1:0-2429 GCF_004010195.1 Chiloscyllium plagiosum | reverse complement strand
GAACCTCAGTTTAATTAGGATGCTGGGGAGTACACTAACCCATCCCTGCCTGTCTCTGTCAGGGCCTTAGTCAGACTAGCTTTCAGTGTCTGCTTCACTCCTTCCGCTGTACCTGAGCTCTGCGGGTGCTATGGGGGATGGGATTTCTGTTCAGTGTCAAACAGGGCAAACAAGATAGCTGTTTAACCACCGTCCCTATAACCTTGGTCAGACTCTGCAGGGGGATGCTTCCACCCACAGAGTAACCTGCTTATTAAGACCCAGCCGGATTTTCCTTCCCTGGGATTGGGATGGGGGTGTGTGTAAAACCCATCCTTAATTCTTCCCATGGGCCCCTGATCCTCTGCTGCTGCATCCATTTTATCCTGATTGCATTGCCTGGCTCACACTGTGTACAGACTACACACCTTCAACAAAACCTTGGTACATCTGTCCCTGTTCCAGGACACCCTATGTAGTGGATCATCTGATATTGCATTGTAAAAGGTAAAAAGATATTGCATTGTATCTTGCCCAATATGGACCAACACATTATATGTTTTTAATAAGGTTTGTATTACACAGTGTAGTGGTCCTGCTGGATCATCCAGACTCTGCCCCACCCTTTTCCCATTCCTGTTTCTCCTGTTGTGGGACTATTTCTGGGAATGTCTTCAAACTTTTCTTTCTCGCTTCTGTAGCCACTGCCACTTCCCCAAATGACTGCACTGTTTCAGTAAGTATTTCACCCGCCTTACTCACATACTCACTGTCCCCGATGGTGCGAGATTTCTACTTACCTGTGAGCTCTAACCTTCATTATTGCTGCTTCACTGGGAAAGTTAGGTGCTCCCACTAACTCTCTTACCTGTTCTTCATGCTCTATGTGCCCCATACAGGGTGATGTACCCTCACTGAGCCAGACCAACTTATGGTCATGAACAATACCAAAGACATGCCTGCTGTCTGTGTATATGCTGACTCCCTGATCCCTGGCTAATGTCCGTGCTTCTGTCAGGGCTTGTGATGGTTCTGCCAATTCTGGAATATTCTCCACAAAATTCCCACAATAATTAAACAATCCTAAAGATTGTCTGACTCCCTTCGCAATATTTGGTGAATAGATTTAAAGTCATGGTCCTTAGTTCTGCTGGGACTGTCCGCTCTCCCTTTCCTGCTTCACTTGTAACATTGTGGGTCTGGTTCACTTCCCTGTACTGCAGCTATTCCCCTGTGTTTCTGAGCTTGCTTCTGCTCTCATGGCCCAATTCAGAATGTGGTTAGAATTATCTACCACTGGGAGTCCCATGTATATAATTACAGTTAAATGGGGTCCCGTGTTACCTTTTGAATACATCAAACCGATTTCATCATCACAGGTTGAGGTTTGGTTATTCTCCATGGTCCTTACACACCTCAGGCTTCCTCTCTGTATGATCTTCGATATTACCCTTGGGTCCCTGAGTCACCAAGGTTATTTTAGCCCATTCAGCCTGTCCCCTCCCCAATGTGTCCCTGCAATATCTGTAAATGCCTGGAGCCACTGATTGGCTGTGCACTGGGTGTGCACACCCTCTCATTGCAGGGACAAGTTCTGCTGTACACTTCAGGGCATCTTGGCCTGAAAGATCTTGGCCTGCACTATCATCAGTGGGACTGTACCTCAATTATTTCATCTTTATTCTCCTGATAAGGCCGATTATTACCATTTTGTTATCAGGCTGGGTTTTCATTCACCAACATCTGTCATTCAGCGGGTGAACGGCTCATGTTTGGTTTCTGTCAGTTCCCTTTGTTGCCCCCTCCAGTCTGTCCAAGTTGAGCTTTGATGCCCAGCGATGCCATAGACACGGCCTTCTGGGCCTTATAGGTCGGTGGGTCATCCCACCCATTGCTGTCCTTCTGTCCATACGTGGGCGCTTTGTCATCTAACCCGTTCCAGTCAGTGTCACCATCCTCACTGACTTCTGAGGAGAGCGGGGCACTAGTTACCTCCCCCACTGTAACTACCACCTGGCCCTTTGGCTTTAAGGCCTCACGTCTGAGACCACCCACTTTCACTTCTTCCTGTTTCTCATAATAGTGTAACACATTCCATCATTCCTGGATTCAAACAGAACAGAATGTGAATTTGGTTTTACTTGAAACATTAATAATTTGACATTCACTTTACATATCTATAGAGGTGAAAATTGTACTGTGAATATTTAAGTGAAATTAATGTGACCATACAGTGAAAGCAACCCTGATAATCAACGACAATGAATGAACAGAATAATATGTGATTATTTGCACCAGTTCTTGCAATAACAATTGAACATTATTTTAATGCTTGTCACCTGTTATGCCATGCATTGTTATTAGGGAATAAAGTATTGGAAGGATATCAGAGAAAATAAATAGACTTTAATTTTAGATTCACTGCAATAATGAAGCAAAACAATATTTGG
>NW_025206293.1:7571-11423 GCF_004010195.1 Chiloscyllium plagiosum | reverse complement strand
ATTAGCCCAGTACTCCGTCTTCCTGTTACTCCTTCCAAAGTGAATCACCTCACACTTTTCTGCATTAAACTCCATTTTCCACCTCTCAGCCCAGCTCTGCAGCTTATCTATGCCCCTATGTAACCTACAACATCCTTCAGCACTGTCCACAACTCCACCGACCTTAGTGTCGTCCACAAATTTACTAACCCATCCTTCTACACCCTCATAAAACCATTTATAAAAATGACAAACAGCAGTGGCCCCAAAATAGATCCTTGCGGTACCCCACTAGTATCTGAACTCTAGGATGAACATTTCCCATCAACCACCACCCTCTGTCTTCTTCCAGCTAGCCAATTACTGATCCAAACTGCTCAATCATCCTCAATCCCATGCCTCCGTATTTTGTGCAATAGCCTACCGTGGGGAACCTTATCAAATGCCTTACTGAAATCCATATACACCACATCAACCACTTTACCCTCATCCACCTGTTTGGTCACCATCTCAAAGAACTCAAAAAGGTTTGTCAGGCAGGATCTACCCTTCACAAACCAATGTTGACTGTCCCTGACCAACTTATTCTTCTCTAGATGATTATAAATTCTATCTCTTATAACCTTTTCCAACACTTTACCCACAACTGAAGTAAGGCTGACTGGTCTATAATTACCAGGATTGTCTCTACTTCCCTTCTTGAACAGGGGAACCACATTTGCTATCCTCCAGTCTTGTAGCACTATTGCTGTTGACAATGACGATTTAAAGATCAATGCCAAAGGCTCAGCAATCTCCTCCCTGGCTTCCCAGAGGATCCTCGGATAAATCCCATCCGGCCCAGGGGACTTACCTATTTTCACACATTCCAGATTGCTAACACCTCCGCCTTGTGAACCTCAAGCCCATCTAGTCTAGTAGCCTGTTTCTCAGTATTTTTTTGGGAGAGTTAGGCGTTGTATCAGATTCTGTTGTGTGTTCAGCCAAACCACAGTGATGCATTTTCCTCACTAGAGAGAGAGGACTGATGGTGGGTTTAACCTGAGGGTCACCATACGTCAGATGAGGGGACAGGTTAAGAAGGAATGTCCTCCAGAGTAACCTCAGCCACTGCAGGAATTGAACCCACACTGTCAATGTTACAGAGCTAACCGATTTCCCTCATGAAAACAGGCTTTAGGAGATTCAATAAATCTCCAAAAAAATGTGAGCCCAAAATATAAACTGACCAAAGATGGAGGCTGTGAGCACGTCTGATGTATTTAATGTTAGCAGTTAATACACACAACGCTAAGTAACCAAGGCCTAATTAAAGTCTCGCACAAATCCCACATCTCACCATTTCTTTTATAATTTGTATAATTATCAAGGCACTCTGCCTGGTTATTGGTAATGATTTGGTGATACCATATTTACATATGAAAGAACTGAAACCAACATGTTCATTCTAAATGATGAGAGACTTTCCAAACAATCCAGGTCCTTTTCAAGATATAATTTCAGTTACATCACACTGTAAACTTTTGCTATAAATTCTGTGTCTTACGATCTTACTCTCCACAACCACCTGATGAAGGAGCGTCGCTCCGAAAGCTTGTGCTTCCAAATAAACCCGTTGGACTATAACCTGGTGTTGTGTGATCTTTAACTTAGTAATTGGTTGATCATCTTTTCTATTCCATTTCTACCATGATGGACTTCCACATAAAATATAGAACAGTATAGGATGCAGGTTTGCTCATTGAGCTGGAAGGTTCATTTTCAGACATTTCGTCACCATACTAGGTAACATCATCAGTGAGCCTCCAGATGAAGCACTGGTGGTATGGCCTGCTTTCTATTTATGTGTTTAGGCTTCCTTGGGTTGGTGAAATCATTTCCTGTGGTGATTCCATTTCCTGTTCATTAATATAGTATATAGATCAGTACAGCACAGGAACAGGATCTTCGGCCCACAGTGTCTGTGCTGACCATTATGCCAATCTAAACTAATCCCATTTATCTGCTCACTGTCCATATACCTCTATTCCAGGCTGTTCATGTGTCTGTCTAAGTGCATCTTAAAGGTCACTATCACCTCTTTTTCTATCACCTCCTCCGGCAGTGTGTTCCAGGCACCCACCACTGTTATGAAGATGTGGGTGTACTGTACCTTTAAGAGAGTTAAAAGCAAGCAAAACTACCTGACAGCACAAAATGTTGTCAACAAGATATACTGTAACATGTGGTCCAGCTACTGGGGTAGCTGGTTGTCTGGAAATTATTCAAATTAGGCCAATCTGTTTAAATTATATCCCGAAAAAAACCAAATTCCAATTAAGTTTGAACTCAGTACATTGAAAATCTTAACAGCCCACACAATCCAATGCTCGGGGGGGTATAAAACCGGGGAAAGTTGAACAGTTGAGAGGAGAACTGCCAAGCTACCAGCATGTCAAGACTGTGAAAAGTGCCTCTCTTAAAGGTACCTTTATCGATCAGTGACCCGGTGAAGCAGAATCCCCAAGAAGAAGAAAAGATGACAGAATTACAGGGAAGAACCGAGAGCTGTCTGGTTTTGAGACAAAACGTTTTGTTTTGTAAATCGCAATCAGGAGTTTTATCAGACCAGTATTATAGAGGGGAAAGTGAAAGATCAGTTAGAGGAAGGAGTTGTAAGTAGTTGTTAGTTAATTATTCTCTGTCATACTTTTAAGAAATAAGGTTGTTAATTTTTACTTTAAATAATTCTTGGCCTCAAATTTTGACAAATTACTGCACGGGATAGATTGTTTCTGTGTTGCTGGTTTACAGTAAGCAGGAGGGTTTACCCAGGGTCGGAACACCATGCTCTGTGTGAAAAACGCTTGTCTCCCACATCTCCTTTAAACTTTCCCCCTCTCACCTTGTGCCTTCTAGGTATTACCCATTTCCACCCAAAAAGATCCTGATTCCTGATGAAGAGTCCCGAAATGTCGATTCTCCTGCTCCTCAGAAGCTGCCTGACCTACTGTCCTTTTCCAACGCCACACTCTCGACTCTGATCTCCAGCATCTGCAATCCGTACTTTCTCCCACCCAAAAAGACTCTAACTATCCACTCTATCCACACCTCTCATGATTTTATATACTTCTACCAGGTCGCACCCCCCCCCCACCCTCAGCCTACAACACTCTCGTGGAAATAATCCCAGTTTGTCCAACCTCTCCTTCTCACTAATACCCTCCAATCCAAGCAACACCTGGAGGGTAAGCCTCATTTGCACCCTCCCCAAAGTTTCCACATCCTTCCTATAAGGTGGCAATCAGAACTGCACACAGTATTGCAAATAAAGTTTAATACAGCTGCAACATGACTTGCCAACTTTCATACTCAATGTCCTGGCCAATGTTTTTGGGGAGCTATGGACTTTGTGCTCCAATGTCCCTCCCTATATCAAAGCTTCTCAGGGTCCAGCCAATTCCTATATACCCTCCTCTTGCATTTGACCTCTTGAAATGCATTAGCTCACACTTGCCTGGATTAAACCCCATCTGCCATCTCTGCACAACACTCCAGCTGACCCATATAATGCCGCATCCTTTCATTGCCTTCCTCACTGTCCAGAACTCCACCAATCAGGGTGTTCTCTACAAACACTAATCAGACCAACTACATTTTCATCCAAATCATGTCTATGAATTACAAACAACAGAGTTGCCAGTACTAATACTTACAGAACACCACTGATCACAGACACCCAGGCAGAAAAACACCCCACCTCAACTACCCTCCGTCTTCGATGACCAAACCAATTTTGTAACCAGTTTAAAGTCACTGTGGATCCCATTTGATCAGCTGGAACAGCCCCCCCATGAACAGCGCCCCCCATGAACAGCCCCTCCATGAACAGCC
>NW_025206293.1:3904-5319 GCF_004010195.1 Chiloscyllium plagiosum | reverse complement strand
GACCTTTCCAAATGCTTCTGTAATGTTCATGTTAATAACATCCATTGCCTTACCCTCATCAATCATCCTCAACACTTCATTATAAAAAACTCAAATAGTTTTAGATTAGATTCCCTACAGTGTGGAAACAGGCCCTTCGGCCCAACAAGTCCACACTGACCCTCCGAAGAGTAACCCACCCAGACCCATTCCCCTCTCACTAATGCACCTAACACGATGGGCAATTTCCCACGGCCCATCCACCCCGACCGGCACGTCTTTGGACTGTGGGAGGAAGCTGGAGCACCCGGAGGAAACCCACGCAGACACGGGGAGAATGTGCAAACCCCACACAGGCCGGTGGGAATCGAACCCAGGACCCTGGTGCTGTGAGGCAGCAGTGCTAACCCCTGAGCCATTGTGCTGCCCACGACATGATGACTATCCTTAAAAAGTCCGTTATTTTCCAAATTCAAGCAAATCCTGTCCCAAAGAATCTTATCCAATAATTTCCCCAGCACTAAGTAAAGGTCACTGCCTTATAATTTCTTGAATATTCCCTGTGGCCCTTCTTATACAAAAGAACAATAATGGCTATTCTCCAGTCTTACTCACACACCCTTCCATCCCTCAGTATTTTGGGATAGATCCCATCAGGCTCTGCGGGGGGTTATAGATACATAGAAAATAGCTGGAGGAGTAGGCCATTCAGCCCTTTGAGCCTGCCCCAACATTCAATACAATCATGGCTGATCATGCAATCCCAGTATCCTATTCCCACCCTCTCCCCATATCCCTTGATCCCTTTAGCCACAAGGACCATGTCCAGCTCCCTCTTGATTGTATCTAATGAACTGGTCTCAACAGCTTCCCATGGGAGAGAATTCCACTGGTTCCTAAATCTCTGAGGGAACAAATTCTTCCTCATCTCAGTCCGGAATGGCTTATTCCTTATGTACTTTAATGTTTTGTAAGACACCCATCATCTCCTCCTTCTCAATACATACATGCCCTAGAATATCAACATACCCCTGCCTAATCTCACCATCATCCAAGTCCTTAGAGTCATAGAGTCATAGAGATGTACAGCATGGAAACAGACCCTTCGGTCCAACCCGTCCATGCCAAACCCTTCCTATTCATACACCCATCCAGATGCCTTTTAAATGTTGCAATTGTACCAGCCTCCACCACTTCCTGTGGCAGCTTATCCCATACATGTACCACCCTCTGCGTGAAAAAGTAACCCCTTAGGTCTCTTTTATATCTTTCCCCTCTCACCCTAAACCTATGCCATCTAGTTCTGGTCTCCTCCAGCCCAGGGAAAAGACTTTGCCTACTTATCCTATCCATGCCCCTCATAATTTTGTAAACCTCTATAAGGTTACCCCTCAGCCTCCGACGCTCCAGGGAAAACAGCCCCAGCCTGTTCAGCC
>NW_025206293.1:1736-3893 GCF_004010195.1 Chiloscyllium plagiosum | reverse complement strand
GACCAATAAAGGAAAGCATACCAAATGCCTTCTTCACTATCCTATCTACCTGCGACTCCACTTTCAAGGAGCTATGAACCTGCACTCCAAGGTCTCTTTGTTCAGCAACACTCCGTAGCACCTTACCATTAAGTGCATAAATCCTGCTAAGATTTGCTTTTCCAAAATGCAGCACCTCACACTTATCTAAATTAAACTCCATCTGTCACTTCTCAGCCCATTGGCCCATCTGGTCCAGATCCTGTTGTAATCTGAGGTAACCCTCTTCGCTGTCCACTATACCTCCAATTTTGGTGTCATCTGCAAACTTACTAACTGTACCTCTTATGCTCACATCCAAATCTCCTTCTCCTTGGTGAATACTGATGTTAAATCCTCAGGGACCTCACCCACTTCCTTTGGCTCCAAACATAAATTCTCTCCAATTGTCCTTGAGTGGACCCACCATTTCCCTAGTTACCTTGTTCCTCATATACATTTAAAATGCCTTGGGATTCTCCTGAACCCAACGTGCCAAGGTCATTTGATGGGCCTTTAGCCTCCTAATTCTTTGTTTAAAATCTTTCCTACTTTCTTTATATTCCTGATTTCAGTTTCCGAAACTTTACATATGCTTCCTTTCCTCTTTGACTAAACTCTCAAAATCTCTTATCATCCTGGGTTCCTGAATCTTGGCAATTCTTATCTTTCAGCCTCATAGGAACATGCTCGTCCTGAACTCTGATCAACTGGCCTTTAAAAGACTCCCAAATGTCAGATGTGGATCCACCATTAAAAAGCTGCCCACAATCTAATTTCTCTGGTTCCTGCCTAATGCTGTTATGATTAGAAAGTTTTGCACTTTCTCTGAAGGAACAGCCTTATTTTTATTAATAACTATCTTAAAACTTACACAATTGTGATCACCCTGTTACCCTGGGTGGCAACTTTCAGGGATCTATATACGTGGACACCAAGATCTCTTTGTTCATCTGCTCTAATAAGAATCTTACCATTAGCCCAGTACTCTGCATTCCTGTTGCTCCTTCCAAAGTGAATCACCTCACACTTGTCCGCATTAAACTCCATTTGGCACCTCTCAGCCCAGTTCTGCAGCTTATCTATGTCTCTCCGTAACCTACAGCATCCTTCAGCACTATCTACAACTCCACCGACTTTAGTGTCATCCACAAATTTACTAACCCATCCTTCTACACCCTCATCCAGGTCATTTATAAAAATTACAAACAGCAGTGGCCCCAAAACAGATCCTTGCGGTACACCACTAGTAACTGAATTCCAGGATGAACATTTCCCATCAGCCACCACCCTCTCTTCTTCCAGTAAGCCAATTACTGGTCCAAATCGCTAAATCACCCTCAATTCCATGCCTCCATATTTTGTACCATTGGATGTCAAGGGGCAGTGGTTAGATTGTCTCTTATTGAAGATGGTCATATTAGTGACTGTCTTGTACTGATCACTCCAAGTTCTGCTCTCATCCACAAGTGGGAACATCTCTGTGTCTAATCTATCAAAGTCTGTTTAAGATCTCTACAGGCCACTGATTATTAGAATCTCTAAATAAAAACTGTAGACATTGCAGATGCTGCAAATCAGAAATAAAAACAGAAGTTGCTGGAAAAGCTCAGCAGGTCTGGCAGTGTCTGTAAAAAGAAATCAAAGTGACCTGTCCTCAGAACATCCATGTTTGGTCTCGGGACTCCCTCTGGTGTGAGAACTGGATACTGCAGCCTTCAACAACTATTACCAACAACAAGCAGTTCACAGGACCTCACCAGGCCCTGTACAGTCGAACAACAAATAATTGGCTACGTTCAAAAAAATTGCTCCAATTCTGCTACAGGATGAGGGTTGATGGTTCTGTCTTTGTCTGTCTCTTTTTCTGTTTGTCTGTCAATCTCCATCTGCGTGCCTTTGTCTGTCTCTGTTTGTCTGTTTCTGTCTGCCTGTCCCTACCTGTCTGTCTCTGTCTGCCTGTCCCTACCTGTCTGTCTCTGTTTGTCTGCCTGTCTGTCTCTGTTTGTCTGTTTCTGTCTGCCTGTCCCTACCTGTCTGTCTCTGTTTGTCTGTTTCTGTCTGCCTGTCCCTACCTGTCTGTCTCTGTTTGTCTGTCTCTGCCTGCCTGTCCCTACCTGTCTGTCTCTGTTTGTCTGT
>NW_025206293.1:0-883 GCF_004010195.1 Chiloscyllium plagiosum | reverse complement strand
GGATATAGAAGGTAGAAGACAGAGGGTGGTGGTGGAAGATTGTTTTTCAGACTGGAGGCCTGTGACCAGTGGAGTGCCACAAGGATCAGTGCTGGGTCCACTACTTTTCATCATTTATTTAAATGATTTGGATGTGAGCATAAGAGGTATAGTTAGTAAGTTTACAGATGACACCAAAATTGGAGGTGTAGTGGACAGCGAAGAAAGTTACCTCAGATTACAACAGGATCTTGATCAAATGGGCCAATGGGCTGAGAAGTGGCAGATGGAGTTTAATTCAGATAAATGTGCGATGCTGCATTTTGGGAAAGCAAATCTCAGCAAGACTTAACCACTTAATGGTAAGGTCCTAGGGAGCATTGCTAAACAAAGAGACCTTGGGGTGCAGGTTCATAGCTCTTTGAAAGTAGAGTCGCAGGTAGAAAGGATAGTGAAGAAAGCGTTTGGTATACTTTCCTTTACTGGTCAGAGTATTGAGTACAGGAGTTGGGAGGTCATGTTGCAGCTGTACATTGGTTAGGCCACTGTCGGAATATTGCGTGCAATTCTGGTCTCCTTCCTTTCAGAAGGATGTTGTGAAACCTGAAAGGATTCAGAAAAGATTTACAAGGATGTTGCCAGGGTTGGAGGATTTGAGCTATAGGGAGAGGTTGAATGGGCTAGGGCTGTTTTCTCTGGAGCGTCGGAGGCTGAATGGTAACCTTATAGAAGTGTATAAAATCATGAGGGGCATAGATAGGGTAAATAGACAAAATCTTTTCCCTGGGGTGGAGGAGTCCAGAACTAGAGGATATAGGCTTAGCGTGAGAGGGGAAAATATAAAAGAGGTCTGAAGGGCAACGTTTTCCCACAGAGAGTGGTATGTGTATGAAATGAGCTGCCA
>NW_025206292.1:10089-11422 GCF_004010195.1 Chiloscyllium plagiosum | reverse complement strand
GTTTTGAAACAGCGGTTGTTTTAAATTTGGAATTAGTGCATGCAAAGCTTGGAGAGGCAGTAATCTTCATAACTTCTAGAAGCATTCAGATGTGAATTTGTGATGCCAAGACATACAGGGCGATAGGCCAAGTAATTTAAAAAAGAGCTTGGATAGTTAAACGAATGTTAATTTCCAGTATTAACAAATAGGCGCCTTTTTGCATACAATTCCTGAAGAGTACCACTGCCTGTCACTGCGTGAGACCGGGTTCAATTCGCTTCCAGGATGGCCGCTTGCATATTTTGATGGCTCAGTGGGTAGAAATGCGCCTCTCAGCGCCAGACACCCGCCTTCGATTCCAGACTTGTGTGACTGACTGTGTGGAATTTGCAAACTCCTTTTCTCTCTCTCTCGTGTGAGTTTCCTCTGGCTTCCTTCCCAAAGTGCAAAGGTGTGCAATTCAGGTAAATGGCAAACCATAACTGAATGGACTGTAAGTGTTGTAAATCAGAGTCAAAAGTCAGAATTGCAGCTGGAGGAAAACAGAATGACCATTTCGGGTCAACAGTCTCTTCCTCGGAACTGTTTTTAATTCGCAATGTTAACTCTGATTTCTCTCCATTGAAGCTGCCTGACTCGCTGAGCTTTTGGAGTAATTTCTATTTTTGTAAGTGGATCATAAATGCGGGTTTATAAAGATGGAGTGGGGTAGTGTGAATCTCTTACACGGCACAGTGCAGACTCAACTGGCCAAATGGTTTCTGTATGCAGTGTGTCTAATTCCATTAACTCTGAATCTATACGCTTTTGTCCTTTTTTAAGGCTTTGGTTTTCACATCTCTCCTGTCATGTGAATTTCAGAGCAGGACAATCGACGTTTCGGGCATAAGCCACCACCAAACCGTTACCACCTGAGCCTGGAAGATGAACGCCTCATATTCTGCCTTGGGACCCTGAAACCACACGGGATAAATGTGGATTTCAACGGCTTCCTCATTTCCCCTCCTCCCACATTATCATAGTCTGAAGCATCCAACTCAGCACCACCCTCCGGACCCATTCATCTCTCTCCCTCTGACTTATCACATTCTCCTCGCCTCCATCCACCATTCGCTTTCCCAGCTACCTTGCCGCCAACTCCAACCCCCTCACATTTATCTCTCAGTCCCCACCCACAAGACTCATTCCTGATGAAAGACTGAAGACAGAAAGGTCGATTCTCCTTCTCCTCGGATGCTGCCTGACCTGCTGTACTATTCCAGGACGACACTATCGCCATGGCGAAGATAGATGAGCTCAGCTCAGGCTCGTAATCTGAGAGCGGAGAAGGCTGAGTGAGGAAGGGATTAAG
>NW_025206292.1:1809-9379 GCF_004010195.1 Chiloscyllium plagiosum | reverse complement strand
GTGGCAGAAGTAGAACGACAATGGGAACTAACACTATTGGTTTATTGTATAGCTGGAGTGAGGTAATTCTGATTAACACAATTGGGCATTCTGACATGCTAACAAAACATGATTAAAGAAAAGGTATGAAGTGATGGAGTTTAATTCAGATACATGCGAGCTGCTGCATTTTGAGAAAGCAAATCTTAGCAGGACTTATACACTTAATGGTAAGGTCCTAGCGTGTGTTGCTGAACAAAGAGACCTTAGATTGCAGGTTCATAGCTCCTTGAAAGTGGAGTCGCAGGTAGATAGGAGAGAGAAGAAGGCGTTTGGTATGCTTTCCTTTATTGGTCAGAGTATTGAGCACAGGAGTTGGGAGGTGATGTTGCTGCTGTAGGCATTGGTTAGGCCACTGTTGGAATATTGCGTGCAATTCTGGTCTTCTTCCGAGCGGAAAGATGTTGTGGAACTGGAAAGGGTTCAGCAAATATTTACAAGGATGTTGCCAGAATTGGAGGATTTGAGCTATAGGGAGAGGCTGAACAGGCTGGGGCTGTTTCCCCAGGACCTTCGGAGGCTGAGGGGTGGCCTTATAGCGGTTTACAAAATTATGAGGGGCATGGTTAGGATAAATGGACAACGTCTTTTCCATGGGTTTGGGGATTCCAGAACTAGAAGGTAAGAGGGTGAGAGGGGTTTAGGGTGAGAGGGGAAAGATATAAAAGAGAGCTAAGGAGCAACTTTTTCACGCAGAGGCTAATAGGTGTATGGAATGAGCTGCCAGAGCATGTGGTGAGGCTGGTACAATTGCATCATTTAAAAGGCATTTGGATGGGTATATGAATAGGAAGATATGGAGGGATATGGGCCGGGTGCTGGCAAGTGGTATTAGATTGGGTTGACAGAAGGGTCTGTTTCCATGCTGTACATCTCAGTGACTCTATGACTCTGTGCCACGAGCCCTGAGGTTCGGCGGCATTCAAGAATTTGGTTTCTGAATGTCACGGTTTTTGTTTGCAAATAAAAGATCTACTCATTGAAAAACTCCCCGCATCTCCTGGTGATTGTCGACATTTTCTCCACGATAACCGCAAATTTGGGTGCAGTAAAATTGTGGTGACTGCAGCTCTGTGGCGCAGTGAGAAGTGTGTTAGATTTCCACAACTTTGGGAACATTGCTATTCAATGCTTGTGGTGTCTGTGAACACCAAAATTGGTGTTAACTTCAGTTTTCAGCTGAATCATTGATTGTTGTGCTGATTCCTCGCCACTCCCTGTCGTCTGGAGTTCTCGTCCGTGCTACTGACCAGAGGCAATTCCTTACCTTCTTGGTTGGGAGTTTTTACGGAATCATATTTTTTGAAACATGATCAGACCAGAATCAGATGCTCACCCGCAAAACCTGCAAATTTCGGTCAGAAACACACTGTCTGTAAACACATTTCCCTCCGAATGTTGCACATAAATTTTTGATTGCTTAAATTTATTTATTCCGTTGTGTGGCAGGTTGTTGTGGATGAGCTGGGGAAAGACGTTGACGTGTTTGGTCAGCCATGATGATATCAAACGGCGGGTAGGACACGTGTTTGGAATAGCCTTCTCCTGTTCCTCTCTTTCTGTGCTGTTTCTTACAGAGGGTTTTCAACAATAACTTGATGAGGGCAATGTAAATCGACACTATGGAATATCAAGGTCCCCCCCTTTATCCCACTGCTCTCACAGCTGGAATAGACAGATCCTGTTGCAACTTTAGATCAGACAGTGGAGGATTCTCTCAGGCGCTCTGTCATATTGCATGCTCATTCACACAGGTTTTCAACTGCACACATGGAGCGAGCAAACGTGTGGATATTGGGATTCAGGTACAGATTTCTAATCTGCTGGGCTGCAGTTCTGGTCACATGAATTTCTTACATGCTGAGACTTTCTGTGCATTCTTCCTACTTTCCAATTTCAACTGTAATTGAATTTATTCTTGCATACCATTCTTACATCTTCAATATTCATGGAAACTGTGCAACGTGTTCTTGGATGCAAGAATGGTGAAGCTTATTGATTAATGGAAAATGTTTCATGTTACCTATATTAACTTTCAGAAGGAAGTTGTTGAAGTTTAATTGATTCGAATTTTGTGCCGATTGAAGCTGATCGAAGGAAAAGCCCTGCGACAGCGGCAATGTAACACTGTCTGTAAACAACGCAGGAACCGAGGAAACCCATTTTTCAATGTAGTCTATTTTTAACATTTTTGTGTCCCTTTTGTATCCTTTTCGTGAACTTGATGCTTCAATCATCACACGTTCATGTCAGTATCACCTTGTCTGCATTAGCTGTAATTTCAGAACCAGACGGTTCAGGGAAATGAAGCAGAGTGAGTGACTGAGGTACCAGTGGGGCAGCACATCACCACCAAAGATCCCACAGTGTTGTGGTTCTGGTTAGCACTGCTGCCTCAACAGGGTCCCAAGTTCGTTTCCAGCCTCGGTGGACTGTCTGTGTAGAGTTTGCTCATTCTCCCCGTGACTGCGTGGGGTTCCTCCGGGTGTTCCATTTTCGACCCACAGTCCAAAGTTGTGCAGGTCAGGTATGTTGGCCATTCTAAATTGCCCATCGTGCATTTGTCAGAGGGGAAATGGTTCTGGTTGGGTTACTCTTCGGAAAATTGGTCTGGATCTGTTGGGCCGAAGGGCCTGTTTCCATAATGTAGAGCATCGAATCATCACAGCAGAAGTGGAGTAGTTGAGTTAACGTTCGCAAAGTATGTGTAGGTCACGTGACAGGCTTGCTGTCTGCGGCTCCAGTCGCGCAATTGGTCATCGCCTAGCACTTAAAGGTGCATAAAATGCCAAGGTTGTAAGTTCAATGCTGATCTAAAGATGCTGTTACTGACATTGAACAGGGATTATTGAAGTATTAGACTGAAAGGGAGTTGAAAACAATGCTGAGTAAAGTAGCATTTATTTGAAAACTCCAGTTTCTGACGTGGGGAAAAGTTTTGTCTTCAGGAAAAATGTCAATTATTAAATCTGCAAATTTTCGCCGACAGAAGGGTCTGCTTCCATGCTGTACATCCCAGTGACTCTATGACTCTATGCCACGAGCCCTGAGGTTCGGCGGCATTCAGGAATTTGGTTTCTGAATGTCACTGTTTTTGTTTGCAAATAAAAGATCTACCCATTGAAAAACTCCCCGCATCTCCTGGTGATTGTCGACATTTTCTCCACGACAAACGCAAATTTGGCTGCAGTAAAATTGTGGTGACTGCAGCTCTGTGGCGCAATGAGAAGTGTGTTAGATTTCTACAACTTTGGGAACATTGCTATTCAATGTTTGTGGTGTCTGTAAACACCAAAATTGGTGTTAACTTCAGTTTTCAGCTGAATCATTGATTGTTGTGCTGATTCCTCGCCACTCCCTGTCGTCTGGAGTTCCCGTCCCTGCTTCTGACCAGAGGCAATTCCTTACCTTCTTGGTTGGGAGTTTTTACGGAGTCATATTTTTTGAAACATGATCAGACCAGAATCAGATGCTCACCCGCAGAACCTGCAAATTTCGGTCAGAAACACACTGTCTGTAAACACATTTCCCTTCTAATGCTGCACATAAATTTTTGATTGCTTAAATGTATTTATTCCGTTGTGTGGCAGGTTGTTGTGGATGAGCTGGGGAAAGACGTTGACCTGTTTGGTCAGCCATGATGATATCAAACGGCGGGTAGGACACGTGTTTGGAATAGCCTCCTCCTGTTCCTCTCTTTCTGTGCTGTTTCTTACAGAGGGTTTTCAACAATAACTTGATGAGGGCAATGTAAATCGACACTACGGAATATCAAGGTCCCCCCCTTTATCCCACTGCTCTCACAGCTGGAATAGACAGCTCCTGTTGCAACTTTAGATCAGACAGTGGAGGATTCTCTCAGGCGCTCTGTCATATTGCATGCTCATTCACACAGGTTTTCAACTGCACACATGGAGCGAGCAAACGTGTGGATATTGGGGATTCAGGGACAGATTTCTAATCTGCTGGGCTGCAGTTCTGGTCACATGAATTTCTTAAATGCTGAGACTTTCTGTGCATTCTTCCTACTTTCCAATTTCAACTGTAATTGAATTTATTCTTGCATACCATTCTTACATCTTCAATATTCATGGAAACTGTGCAACGTGTTCTTGGATGCAGGAATGGTAAAGCTTATTGATTAATGGAAAATGTTTCATGTTACCTATATTAACTTTCAGAAGGAAGATGTTGAAGTTTAATTGATTCGAATTGTGAGTGACTGAGGTACCAGTGGGGCAGCACATCACCACCAAAGATCCCACAGTGTTGTGGTTCAGTGGTTAGCACTGCTGCCTCAACAGGGTCCCAAGTTCGATTCCAGCCTCGGTGGACTGTCTGTGTAGAGTTTGCTCATTCTCCCCGTGACTGCGTGGGGTTCCTCCGGGTGTTCCATTTTCCTTCCACAGTCCAAAGTTGTGCAGGTCAGGTATGTTGGCCATTCTAAATTGCCCATCGTGCATTTGTCAGAGGGGAAATGGTTCTGGTTGGGTTACTCTTCGGAAAATTGGTCTGGATCTGTTGGTCCGAAGGGCCTGTTTCCATACTGTAGAGCATCGAATCATCACAGCAGAAGTGGAGTAGTTGAGTTAACGTTCCCAAAGTATGTGTAGGTCACGTGACAGGCTTGCTGTCTGCGGCTCCAGTCGCGCAATTGGTCATCGCCTAGCACGTAAAGGTGCATAAAATGCCAAGGTTGTAAGTTCAATGCTGATCTAAAGATGCTGTTACTGACATTGAACAGGGATTATTGAAGTATTAGACTGAAAGGGAGTTGAAAACAATGCTGAGTAAAGTAGCATTTATTTGAAAACTCCAGTTTCTGACGTGGGGAAAAGTTTTGTCTTCAGGAAAAATGTCAATTATTAAATCTGCAAATTTTCGCCAGTTGAATATACATCTGTGGATAAAGAAACAGAGGTTAAGTTTCAGCTTGATGACCTTCCTCAAACCGCTGACCCAGCACTTGATCACATCCTGGGAAAGTCTGTTTAACTCGTTTCATATCATTCCATTCCTGAGAGCTGCACAGATCATTAAACCAATCGAAATTATTATATTTATCTCTTTGTGGAGTTTGAATGTTGTCAGCAAACCTGGTAAAGGATCTGGACAAGTAGTTTTGCTGTTGGGAGGAACAGGGGGTCAAAATGGAATGAGGTTGAGTCTTGACACAGGATTTTTCAAGCGGAGATAAAAGAGTATTAAATGGACTCACTCCCCTTTCGCTTGAGTATTACCAATTTTCAAGACAATGATAATGATGTTTTACATCGACAGGCCAAATCTTGCTCACTAGAGGCACCACAGTGTTACTGGTCAAGTGAGCGATGGAGATGATGATCCTTGCAGAATCCTGATACAGTGAGAGAATTAATACCACGCTGTCGGTCTCACTTTTCTCATAAACCAGTTAGTCAGCGGACTGAGCTGACAGACTTCCATTTAATATAAAGTTAAACTAAACAGCTCAGTGCATTTACATTAGATAATATTTCATGTAAAATGAGCTTCTGCACCTTCCAACTCCACCAGCTCTTGTTAACATTTTCAGTTGCATGTATTTTGCAATTTCTTTCCTTTGAATATTAATCAATTCGAGACTATTTCCCTTTTGCATCCCCATTCAGGCAGCCCAGAATCCCTGTCGCTGTTTAAGCCACTCCTTGTGTGCCTGCACGCGCTTTTCAAATATTCTGGAATCAGCTGCTAAAATGCTTTTATTTATGAAAATTCATTTCCGCATTCAATAACGCTCAGAATAAAGATTGCCAACTGCAAATATCTTTATCGTGCCCGCGGGGTTGGAAGCTCTAACCTCTAGTTTCCACTCACCTAAACGAGGGAATTTCCCTCGTATTTTACTCTTAGCAACTTCACATCAGCTGGATAGCCTCTCTTTGGACACAACTAAATCTTTCCTGATTTCTCTCGCATTATTCTTTATCTATGCTACATCCAATTAAACCCACTGTATTCTTTTCTAGTGGCTTTATCACCCAGTAAACCTCATTTCCATCGTTTTACCGACATGATATCAAGTGAGCCATGTCATTCCTAACGTCTTTATATTTCAATAAACGCTGCTCGAGTCCTTCATCATGTCTTTATATCCCAGTAAATTTCAACCTGAGAAAGGATGCCGAGTCCAATTCAATGCAAGAAAAACTCACTTCTAAGTTATGCAATCTTATTACCGACCCAGGAAAGGTGGAAGCAATTTCTATTACAGCTGAATGGATTGGTTGCAACAGAATCGGGTCAAAACCCAGTCACATACTTGACTGTTGTTCTTATAGTTATTTGTTCTCTACGTGTGCTGGAGTAACACAGTGAGGGATCAATTGCTATTGCCAGACATACATAAGGGGACGTGTGAAATGCTGAAGTTGTGAGATCAGAGCAGTTTTTATTGACATAGGCCATTCATTGTTCGAATATCAGTCTTAGGAATTAGACAGAGAGCGATTTTGAACGAAATTTGAGCAGGGAAGTTTACCGCATGATGTGACACCAAATTGTGTGGTTACTTTGGTTTTACCTCATTTGTGTGTTTTGCCTCTTTGGGGATTTTGAAGTTATCCCCTCTATACAAAAGTTCCGTGCTTTTGCACCATTATACAAAAGATGCAGTACAATAACACCCAACGCGGTTTCAGTCTACTTGTACAGATATTGACTCCTGGAAACAACACTGTGCACTCTCCTCGAGTCTGGAAAATAATTTGCTGAATCCCCACTCTCATGGCTCTTCTCATTACATCGGCCTCTGTTCTTCACGGAATCCGATTCAGCAGATCTTGTCACTGAGTCATTTCTTTGTATGTGTTCAGATCATGTGAGCAGAATATCACAGTCCATGACCCAGAAGTCAGACCGTACTCAGAGAACCACACTCTGCTCTTGATCATTTCATGAACACCAGTAAGAAATATCAATGTTCTTCAAAAATTACTAACCTGTTTTTCAGAAGCAAGATAAACAGTCCCAGGTTTCTGCTTTTGTTGTCACACGGACCAAGATTGTAAATGTTGGAACCAGTTGAGACTGTCTGCTCTCCCACATCCATTTTCTCCCCAGGAAGTGTTATCTTGATGGTCTGAATTGGATTCTTCTAAAAAGAAGAATATTTTTATCCATTGATTTCTGGTTTATGGGCTACTAGGCTCCCGCTGGGCCTCTGCGTATCGCACTGACGACAGCAGTTTCCAGCCGTCTTCAGCTTTTTTGTAGCAAGTACCTTCGAGGATGACATCAAAAGATGTTCGCTGTGACTGTGTGACACTCTACCACTGGAGACAGCTCTATCAATGGAGGCAGCTCAGTCCGCTGGGCTGGGATAATTTCTGCAGTGTGTCCTGCGGACCAGATACAGTGCACTTTATCATTCAGATCATACCACAGTGAGAGCGCTCGAAAAGGCCAATTGGTCACTCGTACCTGCGTCAGCTCGGGAGTTTCAAAATATGGGTTAAAGCAGAAACTAGAGATTTGATCAGGTTTCAAGTGTTTACGTGAGGCAGGAAGCAGA
>NW_025206292.1:0-1774 GCF_004010195.1 Chiloscyllium plagiosum | reverse complement strand
ACATCGCAGAGGAGAGCTTTGAAGTATTGAATTCTGATTGATGGGACGATCATGCTTTCACTTGGCCATGCTGCAGTAGAAGATAAAATGTCAATGTCTCTTGGAATTGTGATGTCGCAGGCAAATATCACCGTTACACTGCTGTAAGTTCCTTTTTCCAATGTGACGACAGTCTGTATGTAAAATAGCTTAAATATTTAATCCTTTCTCATAAAAAAGTCCATTCCATCTCATTGTTTTGTATTGTCTTCTTTCCACTTTACCTGTTATTGTGCCTGCACTGAAGTTGGTTTGCTCCTTCTGCATGTCTTTTCCAGTCTGGTTGATATGATGCAGTTGTCCTGATCCACCGTCTGACAGAATTTTCCACTTCACTTCAGCCTGCCCTAACTTCGCTATCGGATACCATTCCCGTTGATTCGGGTTTAGCACTCGTCTGGGGGAGGTAGCTGGGAAAGCGATAGTTGGATGAAGATGACGGAGAAGATGATAGTTCAGAAGGAGCAGAGATGGAATGGGTCCAGAGGGCGGTTCCAAGTTTGAGGCTTGGAACTTGGGGGAAGGGAAATGAGGAAACTGTTCAAATTGATACTTATCCTGTGCAGTGACAGAGTGCCAAGGCGGAATATTTGGCGTTCCTCCACCAGGCATTGGGTGGTTGTGGTTTGGTGGTGAACGAGGCCCAGGACCTTTATGTCGTAGACGCAATGGGATGAGGAGTTGAATTGTTCAATCACGGGATGGTGAAATTGGTAGCTGCGAGTGTCCCAGAGATGTTCTCTGAAATGATCTGCAAGGTGTCCTGTCTCCCTGATGCAGAGGAGAGCACACTGGGTGCAACGGATGCAGTAGATGACATTGCAAGCGATATAGGTGAATGTCTAACGGATGTGGAAGGATCCCTCAGGGCCTTGGACGGAGATGAGTGAAGTGGTGTGGGCGCTGGTGTTACCCTTCCTGTGGTGGAAGGGAAAGATTCCAGTCGTGGGGTGTGGGCTTATTCTGGGTTGTAGAACTGACGAGGGTTTCGTGGAGGGAATGGCCTTTTCAGAATGCTGATAGGGGTGAGGAGGGAAGTATATATCTGATGGTGGGGTGTGTTTAGAGATGGCAGAAGTGGTGGAGTCTGATGTGTTTTATGCAGAGGTAGGTGGGGTGAAAGTTGAGGACCAAGGGTTTCTGTCCTTGTTGCAGGAATGGTGGGATTGAAGGGCGGTGGTGAGTGATGTGGATGAGATGCACTGGAGGGCATCGTCAACCACGTGGGAAGGGCATTTGCGATTATGGATGAAGGAGAACAACTGGGACTTTCTGAGGTGGAATTGGTCACCCTGGGAAAAGATGTGGTGGAGGCAGTGGAATTGGGAATAAGGGATGGGAGGAGGTGTAGTATTGATAGTTGTGGGAGTTAGTGGGGTTGCAGTATATGTCTGTCATTAGTGATTCGCTGGAGAAGGTGATGGACAAGTCCATGAAGTGGAGGGAAGTTGCTAAGATGATCCAGGTAAAGTTGAGGTCGAGGTGAAAGATACGGGTAACGTTGTTGAACTGTTCAACCTCCTCGTGGGAGCACGAAGTGGCGCCAATGCATTTATCAATGCGGAGGAACAAGTGGAGAGAGGTGCCAGTGTAACTGTGAAAGATGGACAATTCCCGATATCTGACAAGCGCGCAGGCATAGCTAGGTCACATGCGGGTGCCTATGGCTATCCCTTTGGTTTGGAGGAAGTGGGAGGATTGGACAGAAAGGTTGTTGAGGGTGAGGACCAGTTCA